>NC_056736.1:423077559-423097588 GCF_019279795.1 Protopterus annectens
GCTTCATGAATCCCGGGGTTAGCCTTCCCCCAAGGTGGGCGCCATTTTTAAATTATTCCCTTGCTCTCTCCGCATGTCGCTGTGTGCACGCCAAGTAAGTGTACTGTTTCCCTGCATTTTTTTGATGACAATAGCTGTTTAATTTCTTTTTAAATTTATTCAGCAAAGCATTACTCTTTAAAATCTTTTTGATGTGATATTCTGCCCTGCTCTGGAAAAGTGCCCGTGGTGTGCAGCTGGCCGTCTTCCGGTAAGCGTTATCTACATTGCAATTTCTGTTTGAGTGCTGGCTTAACTGCCACTTTCAGTATGACCGTTTATTGTTTCTTGACTGTGAAAGTATTACATTTAATGCAGAGCTGTTGAATTATTTGAATCCTTATGGTTGTACTTGTTGTTGCATGGTATCTATCTGGATATTACTTGGATACTTTAGATTTTAGCTTAAACCCCTCACAAGTGAACTGTGTACTTTATTACAGGCTATAGTAGGTGTATTACATTAGAGATGGTTAATCATAGTGCTGAAGTAAACTGGTGATGCATACAGGCTTACTAGTTGTCTAACTGCTAATATTTATTTATTTTATTTATTTATTTATTTAACATTTGTTGACCGGGAAAGTCCGACTAGGTTCCACAGATCCTGTTTTCAGCGGAGGCCCGGGGAGAAATGCTCCAGACACATGTCTTTAGAATGTGGGAGGAAACCCACACGAACGCAGGGAGAACATGCAAACTCCACACAGAAGGCACCCCGGCCGAGAATCGAACCAGAGAACCTCTTGCTGTGAGGTGACAGCATTAACCGCTGCACCACTGCGCTGCCCAAGTAATATCTACTTAAATGCTTGGTGAATGCCTCATCCTAGATTTGTGCATGTAACTGGGTTCTGTATCTGACTATAGCTGTCTCAATACCTTAGCGATCACTTTTAAACTACAGCGGTTGCATTATTTGGCGGTTAAAATAATCCATTTGAAACCTTGATTGCTCTCTTGGCTTTAAATCTTACCACATTGTCCTAATCTCTTTTATTGACAACCATCCATGTTTTAGGTTTGGGTAGGGGTGTAGTTGTAATATTCCATTATCTGGCTCCATGTGGCCAGATTGGTGTCCTTATTCTATATGCTTTTAACTTCCGCTGCCTTGTTGCCAGTCAGTAATGGCTTTCTTTAATGATTTCTGTGCAGGTGTAAACTGTATCACTCCCAACGCAGCCCCCATGTGACTGAATGGCATCCTTTTTATACTGCTGCTACCAGCCTTTTTTTTCTCTGCCTTGTGACCAGGTGCTACAGACTGGGTTTACATGCTAACCTGGCATGCTTTTTACTGCTGCTATCAGCTTTCTTCATTGCCTTGTGACCGGGTTTACAATGCAAACCTGCCTATCTGCATTTCCCTGCCGTTTAGCGAACTAACGACAGCACAAGTCTGAAATGCATTGCCATTTTAAACTAGTTTAACTTGTATTTTAGTAAAAGGTTATTACACTACCCTGTGGTGGCTCTGTTCTTGTTTATATTTACTCAACATTTCACTTGTGTATGGGGATAGCAAGTGCCATTAGTTGTACTTAATTTTTAACTTTATTTTTACCATTTATTGGCCAAAGCATGACTGCAAATGTGTTATAATATGTCCCTATTTTCTCTGTTCTTAGCTGCGATTTTTAAAACAAATTGCTGCTTGAATGTCTGTCTACATGCATAGCTTCCCTTGCTGAAATTAATGTTTATTTTGTTCACCTATATATTCTCTTGTCTGCATATCACTTCTAGACATGTTACTGAATAGTGCTGTTTGCCATTTTTCATCTCCTGCCCATTGTAATGTGTCTTGTTTATAGGCAATTGTCTTTCTTTTTTGTTACTGCTCCAAAAAGTGTGTTCTTGTGAAAAGGCTCAATGATTTGCATTGCTTTTAGTACTACATTGTACTACATTTAAATGCCCTTTATGTTACTGTTGCACAAACATCTCCCTACATATTCTTCCCCTGCTAATCAGTTCTTTCCCTAGGCCTCACGTGCATGCTACACACTCACCTGAAACAGCCCCACAGCTTAACCTACACACCCTACACACTCCCATACTCAAAATACCCCCCTTCTAACTCACACACATTAATGCCAGCCTTCACCCTCAATGTTTTACTAGTGCCTCAATCTCTCTCTCTTCTTTTTTTATAGGTTAAGACTGATTTCCATTCACAAGTTCACTGGCTTACCCCGTTGGAAACTAACAGTACCCTGGACCTGATATTGATGACTGCTTCCCTCTATTCATCCTGGATTTAATACTCTAGAGTATGTCTTATGAATGCTTCACCTTCTGTACCTTACAAACACTTTTTTTTCTATTCCTTGTTTTTATTGCCCTGCTAACTGCCTCATGCACATCATCAGGCCACTCCCCAGTATCTCCATCTTCTACCTGCTCTGCTGTTCTCCCCCCTTCCCTTAACCAGACATTTCTTGCTCTTAGAGACCCTATTTCTCTATGCTCCTTATCTCTACCTGCCCATCTCCTTAGCCTGCCATTTCTGCACTACTTTTTCTTGCTAACCTCTACTACTGTTTGGTCTTTATTCCTGTGGCTAGTTCTCATTCTCCCTGCGATCTATCCTGTTCCAGTCTCTCTCCCATGTGTCTGCTCTTCATTTCTCCTCTTCCAGATACCCGTGGTTCCTCTTGCACTTCACCTGTAAGCTATCCTGATAGTTTTTTTGTGGGTTCTGCAGCTCCTGATGGTGGGCCCTGCTCCATTCGCTCTGCTCACTTTGCTCCCCTACCTTACCCCCATTCCCATACACCCCATTACAATTACATTTATAGTTACCTGTCCCTCCCCTTCCTGTCCTCAACATCTATCCACACTCCACTTCCTGTCTGCCTCTACTCCCTCCCCTTCTGAGATTAACTAACCACTAACACCTCTCCTTCCTACTCAAACTTCCCATCTTTTACACTATCACTACTTATTCTACTTCCTCTACACACAAACCTATTTGTAAATTATAAATCACTCTTTTACTCATAACTTAATTTTACCACGCTCCTTCTATTCCTCTCTTTACCAATCCTAACACTACTCTGCTATCATGTAAGCCTTTCCCACCCTCATCTAATCTCTCCTACCACATCTAGCATCAAAGCTTTCTCTCCCTCATACCCCATCTTAATCTCCACATCTCTCTTCAACATCACCTTTCACTGCTATCACAAACTCATTATACTCAACATCTACCCCCCCTCCTATATACCCAAGTCAAAACTCCACCACCAGTTTTTCTCAGTAACACACTCTAACACAATCCCCAGCAACTTACTTCTTGCTGGTGACATTCATCCTAATCCTGGCCCACCCTGCCACACCCCAAACCTACAGCCAAAAACAGCCCCTTCTCTCCTACATCATCCCACTACCCACTTCCTGCTCAACCTCCCTTAAAACAAACCTCACAGAATAAACACTTTTCAAACTATGCACTGAATATACGAAGCCTCACAAACAAAATCACTGAACTACATGCTTGGATAGCTCAAAACACTCCACATAACCTGGCTAAAACCACACATAACTAACAAAGAAATATTGCCACCTGGTTACAACATCTATCATTCTGATAGACTCAATAAAAAGGGTGGTGGTGTTGCCAGTCTCCACTCAAACAGCCTAAATCTCTCAACCATCAGCACACCTACACCTGATCTCCACCCAGCCGAACTCATTATCCTTAACTGCCATCTAATCCCCCATAAGACATTTGTCATTGTCTCCATTTATATTCCCCCTGGAAATAACATTCCCATCCTAGAATCCATCCTCTCTTGGTTCTCTCTCAACTTACCCTATGAAACTATCATTTTAGGTGATGTTAACATAGACTGGTCCAAACTTTCCACTAACTCCCCACTGACCTCCATCAATCTCTATAGATTCCACCAACTGATATCACCCCCTACTTACCTACACAACACCTCTTCCTTTTCCACCATTGACTGGATACTCACTAACTCTCCCAACCTTTACCACAACCCAACTACCTTACCAGACTCTTTGAGTGACCACCTTCCTACTTCGCCACTCTCCACAAGCAAAAAACCCCCACTCCTATAGAGACTGTCTTAGCTTACATAACTTTAAACCATCTGAATTCAACTCTATCCTCTCTAATATCAACTGGTCCATCCTTAAAGACCTGCCGCTGAATGATGCTGTTCACAAATTTAATAGCACATTCCTAGATATTCTCAACTCCCTAGCCCCTATAAGACGCATTAGAATCAAGGCTAATTGTGCCCCCTGGCTCTCTAAGGAAACTAAATCACTCATGCAAAACTGTGACAAAACCTGGAAAACCTGGACAAAGACTAAACAAGCCTCCCTTCTTCTTAAATACAAACAACTTCAAAATCTCGTCAAAAGACATGTCTGTAAAGACAAAAAGTCATATTATAACTTCCCAGAATAACTGTAAAACACATACACAGAAATTCTGGTTCACCTTAAAGACAATCCTCAATCCAGGTTGCCCTTCAAACCCCTCTCCTTACCCAAACAATAGCCCACTAGAAACTGCTACCCTTCTCAATAGACACTTCATCGAAACTGTCCAGAAACTTACTCCCACAAACCACTACACAAACACCACCTATGTCCCTCCCAAGCCTCTAAACAGTAATCTCTTTTGCTTAAAACCAGTCCCAACCTCATATATAAAGTCACTCCTTCTAAAACTAAAACCCTGTTCTCCCTCCTCTGACAATCTACCACCCACTTTCCTTAAACTAGCTGCTGAATCCATTGCTTATCCAGTATCTATCTTGATAAATAGATCTATGCAAGAATTCACAGTGCCAGATATTTGGAAATCCTTCTTCACCACCCCAATGCATAAAGGGGGAAACTCTACAGAACCTTCAAACTATCGCCCAATTGACATCCTCTCTCCTCTCTCCAAACTTATGGAAAACTGTGTACACTTTCAACTCCTTCACTATCTCCTCCAACAGAACCTCCTCATACCCTCCCAGCATGGCTTCTGCCCTAACCACAGCACCTCTACAGCTCCCCTGTCACACACAATAGCTGAAGCTCAAGACAAAAACCTGCTAGTATCCAGCCTCATCCTCGATCTCTCAAAAGCTTTTGACACTCTCTCCATACTCCTGACTAAACTGTCTAACCTCTGCCTGGCTCCCTCCATCCTTTACTCCTGACTAAACTGTCTAACCTCTGCCTGGCTCCCTCCACCCGTTACTCCTGACTAAACTGTCTAACCTCATCAAAAGCTTTTGACACTCTCTCTCACCCGTTACTCCTGACTAAACTGTCTAACCTCTGTCCGGCTCCCCCCACCTTTACCTTCTTCTCTAGTTATTTGTCTGACAGACAGCAATCTGTTCATTGGCTCTCTGCCTGCTCCCCCTACCTCCCTGTAACTACTGGGGTGCCTCAAGGCTCCATCCTGGGTCCCATCCTCTTCAACATCTTTACAAATGAACTATATACCTCCTGCAAACAATCAGTACTAGTCCAATATGCTGCTGATTCAACACTCATCTGTTGTTCCAGTAACATCTCTTACCTCCACACACTCATCCAGGACACCTTTCTATCAGTTGAAAAATGTCTAGCTGAAAATCTACTTATCCTAAACGTTAAGAAAACCAAACTTTGGTTATTCTTCCCCGGACACTCTCTCCTAAAATCTAACTTTCTTATCTCATCCTCCAATAACACCAAAATGCAACCCGACTCCCACACAAAACATCTAGGAGGCATCATTGATGATGAACTTAAATTTAACCTACACATTCTACAAAGTATGAAAAAACTCACCAAAAGCTAGGTATGCTCTACTGACACCATAGATTCCTGACCTACGATACCAGACTGTCCCTATCACAGGCTCTTCTTCTTCCCTCCCTTCTCTATGCCACCCCTATTCTAACTAATATTCAAACAACTACCTTGTCCAAACTCCAACAAACATACCACAAAATAGCAAGGTTCATCACAAACTCCCCCCACAAGTCTCACCACTGCCTTTCTCTGAACTCTTTTTCAATGGCTAGAACTCCCACAACAACTTCTTCTATCTCAGTTTCAAATAATCCACTCCATACTGTATAAACCATTAACCTGCCCAGCCCTGTCCTCCTTACAGTCCACCTATATACCAACTCGCACACTTCATACCTCTAACCAACAACTTCTCAACATCTACCAACCAAAAAAATCTATTGGTAGATTACTTTATAAATCCTCCCTATCCCAAGCATGGAATAACCTTCCATCCCATTTACGCTCCATAACACACCCTTTACAATTTAAGAAAGAACTCAAACTACACTTTATGAGGACAAAAAGCTGTACTTGCCATGACCCTACATAACCTCACTACACTCTGTTGTATACACTCCAGTAAAATATATTTATATTTTTGCTTTTGAAATGCCTGAATTTTAATGAGAACATATAATGTTTTTTTTTCTCACCTGAATCTCTTTGTTTTTTGAAATTGGTCATTGTACTACTTGGCTTGTTAAACTATCATGTATACTTTATTATATGTAATTGGAGCTTTTCTCCTCGGGTCTCCACTGAAAATGGGCTCCTGGCCCAGATGGACCAAACCAGTTAACAAATATCAATAAATAAATAAATATAAATAAATAAATGTGAATAACTGGGTTTTTGTAAAGTAATAAGCAAAGTGATACCTTCGTAATTGAGAACAAGCTGTTTCACCGTGTGCATGCCAAGTACCTGTACTGTATTTATTTGCTATATCCTAGCTTGCTTGTAACATTACAGTCTAAATATAGAGTTAACAATATGTTAGAGTTGATTTGTCTGTGCCTAGCAAGTCTTCACAACAGTGTATAATATGCTTATACTCTTGACCCTGGTGCTTTACCTATATTTTGCATTCTAGGATTAGTAGCAGCTATTTAACCTTTTTATCACTGCATTGCTACCTGTGTAATGTTTGTGGTCGTGGTTTCACTTATAACCTAGCGAAACTGTGGATTTAGTTTACAGTTGCTTTTTCTTTTTGATTATTGGCCGTTTGTGATGCCGTTATGGTATCTGCTCTCAAAAGCTAAATAATAACTACTGATGCCTTTCTGTAGCTGTACACTTTATGAATTATTTCATTTATTTGTGTTCCTCTTCTAATCCATTGCTACTGTAGATCTGTGCTATAGAGATTTATTATTCTAATCTATTGCTGTTTTTAAGAATGTCTTGCACTGCAAAGAGTAAGGGGAATATCTAAATGTATGCTATAAAGATTTATTATTCCAATCTTTTGCTGTTTTTAAGAATGATTTACATTGCACAGAGTAAGGGGGATATCTAACTAACCATTTATCCCCTCCTCTATTATTTTTCCTTTTCTACTTTAATAATTGCAGCTGAAAGCAGTCCTGCTACTGAGCTAATTTCCATCACCCTCTAGAAATCGTGGTCAGCACAATAGACCCCACACTTGGCTCCTGCAATTCATTTCTACGGGTCAAGCATATAACGCACTACTATTAATATAGTGTAGGTTTGCTTCCCTTTTTGTAACAACATTGTGAAGTACTATTCACTGCTACTTTCTAATTTGGTGCACAGACAGGCAGAGTCTTATAATCCCCATATTTTCTTACTCTACAGTGCATACATAGGCCCCATCTCCCCTTAGCAGCTACTTATCACTTTTTTCCCCTCAGTGCCTAGATAACACTATCTTCCCATTTCAAGTCTTTCCTGATTGTTTTCAGCTATTCTCCATCTTTAATACTGTCACTTTAAATGTTCCTGTACTGTTGATGTTTTTTTGCTCCTCTAGCCTAATAGCTCATTTTTCTTTACACGGTCCTTCCCTCTTTTTTATTAACTCAAGGCTTGTAATAACAAAACTGCTAGTCCCATTCTGTAATAATAATTATTAATGGGCTACATATAGTGTAGACTTTTTGCCAACTATTCTTTTTCTCTTCTTTTATTTTTTTCTTTTACTTCTCCTGGTGTATATAGTGTAGACTCTGCTAAGTATCTTTACTATACCTGGTGGATTCTTGTGTAGACACATTGGAGATTGTTTTTCTCTCTATGTTTTTGCATTAGACTCTCCTCTCAGCTCATTCCACTCTATTCGCCCTCACTAACACTCGGGCTCTTTTCTACTATCCACTCCCCTTCCTCTCAAACTTTCACACCCCTATCCCCAACCACAGACTTCCCCTCCCCTCAGAAATCCACTTCCTTTCCCCTCCCCTATCTCTAAAATGCCCCATTCATTTCATCAAGCTCTTTTCTTCATCCCCTTTACCCTTCTCCTATCATTTCTAGGATTAGTAACAGCAATAACTCCCCTTCCTCCTCCACTCTCTTGCTCACACTACACTAGTACTCCACATAATACCTACTATGACATTAACCCTAGCCTCTTTAATATATCTCCCATTCTCTATGCTAAACTTCACTTCTTCCCCTCCAATTACTCCTTGCACTTCTTTCCAAACTCAGACTCCCACTGCTTACAGTTTTTTATCTCTAGAGTCTCAAATCTTGTCCTCCACTCCTCCCACTTTTTCTCCACTCGTACTTGCTCAGGCGACATCCACCCCAACTCAGGACCATCTGCATCTTCCAACTGCTCTAATCATACTCTCCCCAAGTGCTCCAAATCTCTCCATATCACCACTCTCAATTTCCAGAGTATCTGCAACAAAACCGCTGAGCTTCATGCTTGGCTTACTGAAAACAAAACTGACATTCTAGCTGCTACAGAAACATGGTTAAAGCCCAGAATTCAGGACTCTGAAATTCTCCCCCCAAACTATAATATCATTAGGGTAGATATGCAAAAGAAAAAAGTAGGTGGCATAGCCCTTATCTACCCTGACACACTCAATATTAGCCCATATAGTGGTCGCATATCTAAATTCCATAATGCCTAGATACTAATCGCCTTTCTTGAAATTAGCCAGTTAAAAAAACTTTGTATTACTATGCTATATATCCCACCTGGTAACAACATTCCAGCACTAGAGGATATTTTATCTTGGCTTTCCTACAACATAACAAATGAAACAATTGTCCTCGGGGACATGAATATTGATTGGTTCTCTCTCTCCTCTAATCAGTCTTCTTCCAGTATAAACCTTTTCCACTTCACCCAACTTATTAATAATGCTGCTAGATACAATAACAGAACCAATGCCGGATCCATCCTTGATTGGATTCTAGTTTCAAATCCATCCAAATTCATTTCCTCTGGCACTTTGCCTAACTCTATTAGTGATCACCTCCCCTCATTCACAATCTGAGCATGCACAGCCTTCTCAAAAAGCATAATACTAAATTAGGGCAAAACCTCTCTAATTTCAACTGTAATATATTTAGCAGCACTCTAAATAGCATAAATTGGAACATCCTAAAAACTCTTCCCCTGGATGATGCAGTACACTACTTCAATAAATCTTTCCTTGAATTACTAGATAGTCTAGCCCCTTCTAGATACAAAAGAACTAAAACTCATAACGCCCAATGGCTAATCAAAATTACCAAAGAAATCATGCATAATATGGACACAGCATAGAAAGTATGGCTTAAATCTAAGGATACATCCAAACTTATTCTATATAAAAAGCACCGTAACCAAGCCAAAAAAACTCAATGTAAAAGACATGCAGTACTATTTCTGGAACCAACAAAATCTCAGAAATAGTAACCTAAAATCCTTCTAGACTTCCATTAACAATCTCCTGTCCCTGGGCACAAAGCCCAATCCTTACCCACACTCTGACAAACCTCCTGAACAAATGGCTAGTATCTTATCATATTTTATTGACACCATTGCCAACATAACCTCTACCTTCTCCTGTCCTCTCCCAAACCCTGCTACAATTTCCTCTCTATCTCATAGTTCTCCTCAAAATATCCCAAACTCTCCTTGCTCTACTCACCAGATCTCTCCACCCACTGAAACTTCCCACCCAAACTACACCTACACAACTACCCATTCACCTTTCAACCTCTCTCCCATCCATATCTGCTTTGTCAAAAAAGTACTTCTACAATTAAAGCCCTGCACAAACTCTGTAGATAACATTCCTGCCAAATTTCTTAAACTCTCTGCAGAATCAGTGGTGTATCCCATAAGCATTCTGATTAACAGATCTATCCAGGAATCCTATGTCCCTACTATAGGGAAAAACGCTATAATATTACCTCTCCATAAAGGAGGCCCCTCTACCAACATCTCTAACTTCTGTCCTATTGCTATACTTCCCTCTATCTCCAAAATCCTAGAAAAAAATGCATTCAAAAACAGCTTTTAGATTTCCTTCTAGAAAACAACATTCTCTCCCCCACACAGCATGGGTTCCGCCCAGGACATATCACCTCCACTGTTCTCATTTCCTTCTTAGACACAGTCAACAAAGCCTGAGACACAGGTAATATTGTATCAAGCCTGAGACACAGATAATATTATATCAAGCCTGAGACACAGGTAATATTGTATCAAGCCTGAGACACAGGAAATATTGTATCAAGCCTGAGACACAGGTAATATTGTATCAAGGCTGAGACACAGATGATATTATATCAAGCCTGAGACACAGGTAATATTGTATCAAGCCTGAGACACAGGAAATATTGTATATCAAGACTGAGACACAGGTAATATTGTATCAAGCCTGAGACACAGATGATATTATATCAAGCCTGAGGCACAGGTAATATTGTATCAAGCCTGAGACACAGGTAATATTGTATCAAGCCTGAGACACAGATAATATTATATCAAGCCTGAGACACAGGTAATATTGTATCAAGCCTGAGACACAGGAAATATTGTATATCAAGCCTGAGACACAGGTAATATTGTATCAAGCCTGAGACACAGATAATATTATATCAAGCCTGAGACACAGGTAATATTGTATCAAGCCTGAGACACAGGAAATATTGTATCAAGCCTGAGACACAGGTAATATTGTATCAAGCCTGAGACACAGATAATATTATATCAAGCCTGAGACACAGGTAATATTGTATCAAGCCTGAGACACAGGAAATATTGTATATCAAGCCTGAGACACAGGTAATATTGTATCAAGCCTGAGACACAGGAAATATTGTATATCAAGCCTGAGACACAGGTAATATTGTATCAAGCCTGAGACACAGGAAATATTGTATCAAGCCTGAGACACAGGTAATATTGCATCAAGCCTGAGACACAGGAAATATTGTATCAAGCCTGAGACACAGGTAATATTGTATCAAGCCTGAGACACAGGAAATATTGTATCAAGCCTGAGACACAGGTAATATTGTATCAAGCCTGAGACACAGATAATATTGTATCAAGCCTGAGACACAGGAAATATTGTATCAAGCCTGAGACACAGGAAATATTGTATCAAGCCTGAGAAACAGGTAATATTGTATCAAGCCTGAGACACAGGTAATATTGTATCAAGTCTGAGACACAGGTAATATTGTATCAAGCGTGAGACACAGGTAATATTGTATCAGCCCTTTTCCTAGACCTATCAGAAGCATTTGACACCATCTCTCACTCTTTCCTCCTCTCTCAACTCTCTAGAATTGGCCTTTCTCCCCACTCCATTAACTGGTTCAGCAGCTACCTCAGTAACAGAGAGCATGCTGTTAAATGGCAAAACTCCATTTCCCCCTTCATTCAGAACCCCACAGGGGTGCGCCAAGGCTCTATTCTCTTTAACATATTTATCAATAATCTCCAAGTTATTTCACAAGGCTCACTAATCCAGTATGCAGATGACTCCACTATATTCTGCTCAGCTAACAATATTAACACCCTAAAACAAATTACCCAAGCTATGTTTTCCTCAATAGAATCCTGGCTACACAAAAATCACCTCTCCCTAAATCCAAAAAAACAAAAAAAAAAAAAACAAACTCATAATCTTCACTTCCAAAAGAAACTCACCCATCAATAAAGCTGACCTTGAGATTTTCTCTCACAACTCCACCCAAATTGTGCTAGTTACCCATACTAAACTGCTAGGAGTAATTATTGATGAAAATCTTAAATTTGGTCACCACATCCAAAACAATATTAATAAGACCCACAAAAAACTTGGGCTGCTATATAGACATAACAACTTTCTCTCCCTCCAAACAAGCACTCACACTATCCTACCTTCCACCTTCTCTAACTTATGGTGCTCCCTTATTAACCAATCTACAGTCTTCCCCAATGGCAAAATTAGACACTTGCTATAACAAATTGCTAAATTCACTCCAAATAGTCACCACTCTACTCACCACTGTACTACCCTAAGGCAACTGAAATGGCTTGAACTCCCCCACTGTCTTCTCCAGCTTTCCACCGCTCATAAAATGATCTATAAACCTTATGACTGCCCAGCCCTAAGCTCCATCATAAAATGATTTATAAACCTTATGACTGCCCAGCCCTAAGCTCCATCATAAAATGATCTATAAACCTTATGACTGCCCAGCCCTAAGCACCATCATAAAATGATTTATAAACCTTATGACTGCCCAGCCCTAAGCTCCATCATAAAATGATCTATAAACCTTATGACTGCCCAGCCCTAAGCACCATCATAAAATGATCTATAAACCTTATGACTGCCCAGCCCTAAGCTCCATCCTAAAATTATCTATAAACCTTATGACTGCCCAGCCCTAAGCTCCATCATAAAATGATCTATAAATCTTATGACTGCCCAGCCCTAAGCTCCATCATAAAATGATTTATAAACCTTATGACTGCCCAGCCCTAAGCACCATCATAAAATGATCTATAACCTTATGACTGCCCAGCCCTAAGCACCATCATAAAATGATCTATAAACCTTATGACTGCCCAGCCCTAAGCTCCATCATAAAATGATCTATAAACCTTATGACTGCCCAGCCCTAAGCTCCATCACAAAATGATTTATAAACCTTATGACTGCCCAGCCCTAAGCACCATCATAAAATGATCTATAAACCTTATGACTGCCCAGCCCTAAGCTCCATCATAAAATGATTTATAAACCTTATGACTGCCCAGCCCTAAGCTCCATCATAAAATGATCTATAAACCTTATGACTGCCCAGCCCTAAGCACCATCATAAAATGATCTATAAACCTTATGACTGCCCAGCCCTAAGCTCCATCATAAAATTATCTATAAACCTTATGACTGCCCAGCCCTAAGCTCCATCATAAAATGATCTATAAACCTTATGACTGCCCAGCCCTAAGCTCCATCATAAAATGATCTATAAACCTTATGACTGCCCAGCCCTAAGCACCATCATAAAATGATCTATAAACCTTATGACTGCCCAGCCCTAAGCTCCATCATAAAATGATTTATAAACCTTATGACTGCCCAGCCCTAAGCTCCATCATAAAATGATCTATAAACCTTATGACTGCCCAGCCCTAAGCTCCATCATAAAATGATCTATAAACCTTATGACTGCCCAGCCCTAAGCTCCATCATAAAATGATCTATAAACCTTATGACTGCCCAGCCCTAAGCTCCATCATAAAATGATCTATAAACCTTATGACTGCCCAGCCCTAAGCTCCATCATAAAATGATCTATAAACCTTATGACTGCCCAGCCCTAAGCTCCATCATAAAATGATCTATAAACCTTATGACTGCCCAGCCCTAAGCTCCATCATAAAATGATCTATAAACATTATGACTGCCCAGCCCTAAGCTCCATCATAAAATGATCTATAAACCTTATGACTGCCCAGCCCTTAGCTCCATCTTCTCCTTGTGTAATCCAGTCCATCCTCTCCACTCTGATCACCAAAATCTGCTCCAAATACATAAGCCACAACTCCCAGCAGACCAATTACTATACTCATGGACCATGTCCAAAAGTTGGAACAACCTTCTAGCTCCAATGCAATTACAACCATCACCAGCTACCTTCAAAGCTGCCCTCCACAGCCACCTTTCTTCCTCATAGATATGTAACTGCTCAACTCCTTCTTCAGCAGTTACCTAAATTCTAACCTACTCTGTCTTCACCCAAATTCACCCCCCCTTTTCCCCTGTAACCTTGGACCCCTTTCTCTAGATTTATATAGTTTTCACAATGGCCACTCCATTCTTTGTATATACTATGTAAATAGTAGGTTGTGACACTTCTATGTTCTTTTTGTGCATTTTATAAGTTCATTTTTCTATCAGCAGGATGTACTTTGTGTCATTGGGTCACTTTTTACTATGCAAATACTTCTCTAATCAAATACTAATGTTATTGACACCTTAATGTACTGCTATGTAAATAGTAGTTTAGGAAACTTTTATGTTCCTGTTTTTGTTTTGTTTTTTTTTCCTTTTGTTGTCCAGTCTTTTCCTTTTGTTGTCCAATCTATGAGTTCATATGTAGATTGACAGATTGTATCTCTGCCTCACTGATACTTGTTACTGTGAGAAATGTTGAAATGTTCTGTCATTTCTAACTATTACTGTGGAGCTTTTCTCCCTGGGCCTCCACTGAAAATGGGCTAGCATAGCCCAGTGGACTTTCCCGGTAAACAAATGTTAATAAATAAATAAATAAATAAATTACTGATAATTAAATGTAGGTGTCAGTGAAAGCTATGCAAAAAGAGGAATGGACCTTCTGAGCCTGTCTATAAGGCAGATGACTTTCCCCAGAATGTGTGTTGCAGTCAGGAAGTCATGCAATGCAATCACCCAATGCTAAAACCTTGTGATTAAATGGAAATCATTCCCTCAGGTAGAAGGTATTGGAATTCCCATAATGCCAGAATGGCTGCCCTCATCTCCAGGATATTTATGTGAAGGTTGGCATTTGTCTGATTCCAAGACCCTTGACCTATCCTCCCTTCAGAATGCACCCAATCCCAGGGAAAGGCATCTCTGGTAATTGCAACCCATGGAGGAGGAAGAGCAAATGCAAAGACAGTGGGTGAAATGGAACATCATTTTTAATAAGCCTTGCAAAGCTGAATTATGATTATGGAGGTTGAGGGGTGGTCTAAGAATGGAAATCACTGGACTCTGAGTAGCCACTGAAGAATTTGCATGTAGAAGCATATGAAGGGAACCAAAACTGTCAATGAGGCCATCTATCTAACTACCCAACCTACTAGTATTGCTGATGGACATGGACAGGTCAAAAGTCTTTGCATGGAAGCTCTGAGGATCTTGGCTCTGTCTACAGGGGAGGCCGTATGTGCACTCTGAAGTACCCAGATGGTACCCAGTAAAAAGCATGCTGAAGATTTGATTTTTTTTGTAGTTTACAGAGACACCTATGTATGTATGTAGGTATGTATATATATATATATATATATATAGATTCACTTTATAACATCGAAATACTGAAATGTCGAATTTCAGTATCTTGAAGCTATAAAGTCAAATGTTTGAAATAGCGAACGTTCATAATCGCGAATTTCGCATATGTCGAATATATGTCGAATTTGCGGTTATGAAGTTGCGCTACGTAATGTCCGGGTTTGTGTTTTGGTGGTGCGCGGTGCTGTGTGTGGATGTAGGTGTTATGTCAAGTAAGTGAGTGTTTTGTAAGGGTTTTGAGTGGGAGTTAGAGTGTGTGTGAGGGATTGGAGAATGTGCGTGTGTGAGTGAGCTTTTGTGTTGTGTTTGTGCGATCTCGGAGTTAGTATATATAAGTAGGGGGTGTGGGGGGTGCAGCCCCATGGGGGTGCAGGGGGCTTGCCCTGCTTGTGAGTTGTGTATGTGTGTTTTATTTTGTTTATGTTATGATGTGGGTGTTGTGTTGTATGTTGAGTGTAGTGTGTGCGGTGTTTTCGGTTATGTGGTTTCGTGGTTTTTGTTTGTCGGTGTTTTGTGGATTCGGTTTTATAGTCTCGAGATACTGAAATTCGATATTTCAGCATTTCGAGGTTATAAAGTGAATCTATATATATATACATATAGGTGACCATTAAAATCTCAAGTGTGTGCAATGTCAACAGCTGTCTAGTCAACTGCATATGGTTGACTAGGCAATTGGTTCACAGGTGTGCAAGACTGATAATACCCAGGAAGGGGAATATTCCCTTTCCCTCAGGATTGTGCAATTTCAGAGTATTAGCGGGAGATGAGGGGTAAAGGGAGGCTTGCCCCTCCTGAAAAACAATATTTTATTTTTTGAAATTGTATGTTCTGAGGTTGTTTCTTGGCACGTGAGTAATGCATATTTTCAACTGTATGTGGTCGATATTTAAGCAGTCATCTTTGGGTGTTTTCACTAGTGTGTATATACTTTATATGTTTTATATATAAAATCAACTACAAAAGTTGAAAAACTGTAATATGAGTTTGTGTGTGTATATGTATATATATAGCTCCATTTATCAAAAATTCAGTCTATCAAAAGGTAGCTGATTGAACACAACTTGCTGATCAGCAGCCTATCTAAAATACAAAAAAAAAGTTGTTGTTTATTTATTTATTTAGTTATTTGCAGGGGGAGGCTTTCCCCTGCTAATTATATCTACCAACTCCAAGATCTCACTACAGTGGGAAAAGGGCACATTTCCAATCCCCAATGTACCATGATTTCGCAAAGAAACAAGGCCATCACACTCAATCAGCTTTTTCTCAGGTTTAACAAATTGACTTTTGACAACTTATCTGAAACCCATATATATTTTTATTTATTTTTATTTATTTTTTTTTTACACAAGTAAGGGGGGGGTCATTGGGCCCATCACCTAACAATCCAAAAAAGGAGGTCAAAGGGGATCACTCAGTCACTGTCTTCCTTCATAGAGCAGAGCCTGTGGTCACGACATCTGATGTCAATATAGCAGGAGCTCTGCCACAAAGCCCTTGTCCTACAAGTTTACTGAGAATTTTGTCATTGTATAATAGCATATGGTCACTATATCTGACCTCAATACTGCAGGAGCTCTGCCACAAGGTCCTACTCCTACAAGTTTACTGAGAATTTTGTCATTGTATAATAACCTGTCGTCACTACATCTGACATTGAAATAGCAGCTCTGCCACAAGGTTCTGCACCTACAAGTTTACTAAGAATGTTGTCACTGCATAATATCCTGTGGTCACTACATCTGACCTCAATACAGCAGGAGCTCTGCCACAATCCCTACTCCTACAACTTTGCTGAGAATGTTGTCATTGTATAACAGCCTGTGGTCACTACATCTGACCTCAGTACAGCAGGAGCTCTGCTACAAGGCCTTACTCCAATGAGTTTACTGAGAATTTTGCCATCATATAATAGGCTGCAGTCACTGCATCTGACTTCGATACAGCAGGAGCTCTGCCACAAGGTCCTACTCCTACAAGTTTACCGATAATTTTGTCATTGTATACCGTAAGCACATTTATCATGAAGAACCTTGATGTGTATTAACTTAATCAGTGAAATTCATGACTATTCAGTGTTTGAAAGTCTGTGTGAAATAGTCCATGCACTCTAATGGCCTCTTACTAAGTTGGTCACTGTCCCCTTTTTCTAACCAGTAGACTATACTACATATCCCAGTGATTTAGTATCTGGAAATGACAGAAAACCTGTTTTAATCTGGCATCGCTGCATTAAACTGATTGCTCTCAGTTCTAATTCAACCTGAGAGAGGGAAGTCTGCTATGCTAAACCTGCCTCCATTCAGCCTTGTGTTGTATGTCGGCATACGCACCCCTTGCACCCCTCTTACCTTAATATTATACTTCCCACTTTCAAATTTCAATTGTGACTCTTATTCCAAAACTTTCCCCAAATGGCCTTACTGCTTCTATACTTATACTTCTGTTTCTTATTTCTACTTCCCTATCTCCATTTAATTTTTAGCCCCATTCCCAACTATATTTCTCCCTCTCATACTGCATTTCATTATATTCATTCAAAATCAGTACCCTCCCTAATAGTACTCAACTATTCCACATTGTATATTTTACTTTTCCCAAAATTAACCCTCATTTCTTCTTATTTTGACTAAATCATTATACTTTATCCTTTCATACCCCTCTATTCCTTACCTTGCAGAGAAGATAACAGGACAACCTTCCTATCTTCTTTTATAAAAAATGCTTCTCTCCTTACCGATTACTCTATCGGCTCTCAGAAGCCACCATCACTGACTCTCCTACTGCCCTGCAGCTTCTTGTTTCCTTCTTCATTGCTACTTCCTCACCAGCTGATATGTATAAAATACAGATTCCTGTACTGGGGTTGGGAGTGTAGCCTAATGGTTATTGTGTTTGCCTTACAAACACAAGGTGCAGGGTTTGAGTCTCATAACGGATAATTGGCTAGGCTTAAAATGGCTCACAAGGGCAATTAGCCTAGTACTAACCTATGAACCTATAATTATGCAGTTCTTCAGCTTGTCCTCTATTCTTCCCCTCCTACTGTGCCATCTGTCATCCTACCATGACTCAATAATATCTCACATCTCTCCAACTCTGTCCCAACCACCTATCCATACTTCCTCTTTACACTATCCACACATTGCACCAAACCTATTTAATATTGCCCCTCATCTTTATTCCAAATATAGACTGATTAACTGCACTTTAACTCAAACCAAAACAAAATTAAGTGCAAGCAACCTCTCCAAAAACAAGTATGCATAATTCCCCACTATACTAAAATCCTTCTAGGAAGATATACAGACCCTAATCCTGGCACCACCTATCACAATGAAAAAAATTCTCTCCCACACATTTCTGTAACCCAACAATAGCCAATCCCTAACACTGTTTCTCTAATTTTTGCTGTAATAAATGTTAGAAGTATAAGAATTAAAATTCCTGAACCAGATGCCTGATATACTCACTGCAAGTGAAACTTGGCTTAAACCCATCATAAACGACTCCAAAGTCACACCTCCTGACTATAATATCATATGTAATGAAAGTATAAAGAGAAAGGTGATGGTATGGCTTTAATATTTCCCAGTACCTGCCACATTTCCCCTTAGAGTAAAATAATACCAAAACACAGCTGACCAGGGCTTCTTATTGTTTTCCTCAAAATGTACAATTATAAACAACTATGTATTACTGTTCTTTTCATCCCTCCTGGGGACAATACTGCTATTACTGTTCTTTTCATCCCTCCTGGGGACAATACTGCTATTACTGTTCTTTTCATCCCTCCTGGGGACAATACTGCTATTAGTGTTCTTTTCATCCCTCCTGGGACAATACTGCTATTACTGTTCTTTTCATCCCTCCTGGTGACAATACTGCTATTACTGTTCTTTTCATCCCTCCTGGTGACAATACTGCTATTACTGTTCTTTTCATCCCTCCTGGTGACAATACTGCTATTACTGTTCTTTTCATCCCTCCTGGGGACAATACTGCTATTACTGTTCTTTTCATCCCTCCTGGTGACAATACTGCTATTACTGTTCTTTTCATCCCTCCTGGGGACAATACTGTTATTACCATTCTTTTCATCCCTCCTGGGGACAATACTGCTGTTACCGTTTTTTTCATCCCTCCTGGGGACAATACTGCTATTACTGTTCTTTTCATCCCTCCTGGGGACAATACTGCTATTACTGTTCTTTTCATCCCTCCTGGGGACAAAACTGCTATTAGTGTTCTTTTCATCCCTCCTGGTGACAATACTGCTATTACTGTTCTTTTGATCCCTCCTGGGGACAATACTGCTATTACTGTTCTTTTCATCCCTCCTGGTGACAATACTGCTATTGCTGTTCTTTTCATCCCCCCTGGGGACAATACTGCTATTACTGTTCTTTTCATCCCTCTTGGGGACAATACTGCTATTACTGTTCTTTTCATCCCTCCTGGGGACAATACTGCTATTACCGTTCTTTTCATCCCTTCTGGGGACAATACTGCTGTTACCGTTCTTTTCATCCTTCCTGGGGACAATACTGCTATTACTGTTCTTTTCATCCCTCCTGGGACAATACTGCTATTACTGTTCTTTTCATCCCTCCTGGTGACAATACTGCTATTACTGTTCTTTTCAT
>NC_056736.1:423098088-423128088 GCF_019279795.1 Protopterus annectens
TGACGAATGGGTGTTGCCTTTTTGGGGTACTATCTATGACAAGAGTGCCGTATCAAGGTAATAAGTACTGTAGGAGCAAGTGCTAGGTTTAACAGATAGAGAATAGTCTACTTGGAGTCAAGTAGAGATGATCTTTTTAGTTATAGGATGCGCTGATTTGATCAGTAGTATAGTTCGAGGAAGGTAGTTTTAAGGGAAAATTTGAAGAGTGGACTTTAGGTAGCCGAATAGTTTAAACCTGCTTAACTTGGCTGCCCTAGTGTGCAACAGTGGCAACTCACTCAAATCTAAATCGCCAAAGCGTGCTTTATAGCAGGGGGCTGGAAAAGACAGGAAATGACCCAAAATGGCCAATAAACTACAAGTTACTGCTTTAAACCACTCCTCTGAGGACAAACAGGTAGCTCAGTACTCCCTACTCCCACTAGTGAGTAAAGAAACTACCCTTTTTGACCAAACAAGGAAAATGGAGAAAACAGGAACCAAGACAAAGCCCAGGGATCAGCAAAATCTGATCACTGGAACAAACTATTAGAAAAGTATGGAAAACAAGAGTATTTTTTTTTTTTTCAAGTTTTTCAGAAAGGCAGAAAATACAATAAATGCTGTGTTTTTCGACTAAATGCTATCAAAAGCTAGTACACTTGAGTGTATTAGCCTGTTGTTTAACTTTTAAGCAAAACTTAAACAAGCAAGTGCAATAAACAATTCAAGCTATTAAAAACAGTAAAATAGGTAATAGCAGAATAAAACAGACAGAAATAGCAATCTAAAGGCTTAAAAGTCAAAAATGCAGAAAAAAATACTTAAAATCTGGAAAGTTTGTCTTTTCTGGTCTCTGCTGCTCTAGGAACTCTGCTGGACACCACGAGGAGCTGTGCTGAGTTCTCTATAGCCAGAAAAGCCCGCCAAAGCGTGCTTTATAGCAGGGGGCTGGAAAAGACAGGAAATGACCCAAAATGGCCAATAAACTACAAGTTACTGCTTTAAACCACTCCTCTGAGGACAAACAGGCAGCTCAGTACTCCCTACTCCCACTAGTGAGTAAAGAAACTACCCCTTGACCAAACAAGGAAAATGGAGAAAACAGGAACCACCTCATCACACTGTACATGCACCATGTTGATGTTAGTTTGCTGTGGACATGTGTACCTGTCTACACCTGTGTCCATATCAGTTGGCACGGGTCCCCTTGTGACAACAGTTCTACTGTTCACCTGGATGCTGTCTATATGTCAGTAGACATCACGTACGTGGCCATTATGAACATCAGCAGTGGCACTGTACACATACACATGGACACCTGCACATGCATGTGTTGTGCCATGTACATCCACACAGCACTGTATGGGTGTTGGGCAACTTTCCACGGCTCACCTGTGTTGCACATGTGATACACATGGGACAATGTGTAACCATGCCATATTAGCAGGGAAGGTCATGCATAGCATGTACACACGCACATTGTCCACAGCAGCACACAGCACCTGTAACACCACAGGGTGCATCACCGTAACATTACTGCTGTGTATGGTTGATAGTGACAGTGCCTTTGGCCATCGCACCATGTAGGACTGTGATAGCACATGCAGCCTTGCTGGGCAGGGCTGCATGGTATGGCAAGGTATGCCACATACATGGCACTGGGATGTGATCCACCTGGGGGGTAATGATATTGGCAGGGTGGCTGTCCATTCCATATGTCATTGCTATGTGTATTTGGACATTACACATGTCTATCACCATGGTGTGGACACTGGCCTTATGCAAGGTAGGCTGCACGCTGCTTGGTGGGGTGTGTCTGGTGCATGCAGGTATCACACACCCATGCATACACTGTAACCCTGACAGGTGCTATGTGCTGCGATATTGATCTACACAGTGCTGTATGTGGCCACACACTGCTATCCCGTGCACATGGATGGTTACCTGGACTGTCGTGGGTACCACATATGTCTACATCCAGTGCCTGCTGCCACCCCCATGTCTGCTGGTGCACTACACACCGCCATCCCTCCCTCTGGAAACGTGATGTTGGGCACAGCATAGGTATCCATGTATGGGGACAGGGATGTTCACATAGCAGGGGCACTGATGGTATCGTCGATCTGACCATACACATATGACGCACCCATCACACATACAACCCATTCATTATGTTGTGAAGAACAGTGACACAGCTATACCGCTACGCCGGAGACATTCACAGGCGTACATACACAGATGCATGCACGTCCAGCTTTGGCATGGCCTGGACTATTGGTGTGGTTCGGCACATAACGTGTTTGAGTGTGGCTGGCGCAGAAGTACTGTGCACATGTCTACACAGTCTGCCTGTTCTACAGTAGGCATTGTTTATGTGCTGTGCACATATCATATCTGCACATTGTGCTGGTGTCTGTCTATCCACGGGCCAGTGGTGGGACACACAGGGCTATTGTTGAACATATATGCATGCAACCCTGTACTGCTGTACTGCTAGCTTCTCAGGTGCTAATGTGTCATACACATGCACACCATACCCACGGATGTGTTAGTGGGTTGCCACCCCTACCCATCTCCTCTTGTGGGTTGCTATCATCCCACACCCTCTTTGTATTGTATGTTCAGGCTATGCACCTGTGTGGGGCTTGTGGGCGTGCAATGCAGTACTATGTGCCTTTGCACCCATCGCAGAACAAGTCATACAGGTACACTGGCGGCCATACACTGCACAGCTTGATGTTGGCACATCACATGTTGTACACACATAACACATCTCCTGTGGGACATGGTCAAATGTACAGGCATGTCCATCAGTCACATGCCACTACTACCCCTACATGACGGCTATGCAGGACATGTGGCGGTACAGCAACTGTCACATGTGCACCTGCAATGCCCCCCCTACCTGCATCACGTGGTACTGCCTGTGGGTATGTGCGTCTGCACCCATGCTATGGCCATAGATGACAGTTGTACATCGATATGTGCAACATACCTCATTGGGAGGTATCATGTGCACATGTTCAACATGTCAACGCATTGTTTGTGTCTGTCAGACAGTCATTGTTGTGCATGGTTTACATGGCAGCCATGGCGTACTGTGTCTGATTCCACGTACTTCATTGGGATACCAGCATTGTACATTATCACGGCACATTCCAGCCATCACATAGCCATCCTAGATGACAGTGGGAGGTGTTCTGCCATGTGCACATATGTCACACAGTACGAGGGTGACTGACACACATTCTCAGGACAGGGTTCTGACTGCTTGGATGTGTGTGATGCTGTCGATGACCATGACTGCACCAGATGGTGTCATCTGGATGTGTAACATTCACAACACACACCTACCTTCACATAGCAACACATCCTCCACAAGGATGGACATCCCTGCATGAACACTGTATGCAGTATGTCTGTATGACCACTGCATGCACCACTGGTAGCCACCAGCATGGCTGCCAACAGCGGCAGTGTATATTCTGTGTGAACATGGGTTACACCATTCACAACACACCTGTGTCAGATGTCCCTGTTGTGTGTCACAGTGCAGTTCCACACATCATGTAACAGTATGCATCATGCACCGGTATGTTGCAGACATGTGAATGGCTGTGCAAGTCAACATATGCACACATGACACATCACCTGGTACAACATGTCTGTCTTACCACATGCTATTGTGACCACCCTGTGATGACATTGTACAGGCTACATGGAATGGGACATCTGATGACTCAATGGTGTATTCACCCTCTGGGTGTGTGTCTAGCCGAGTGTACAGTAGGCAGTGGTCTGCACACAGGGATACTGTACATTTGCCTACTCTGTCACTGCGACTGCTGACTATGATCATACTGTACTTATGCAGGCATGTGGTATTGATCCAGTATGACAGTCATGGTCAACCACAGTACTGTGGCACACATGACCTGCGGACATCTGCCTAGGGTGTGGGGCCCACATGTCCATCTTCACATCCTATGCTGCCTCTGCAGCAGTGTCACATGTCTGTCGCCAGCAGGGCTGTCACAGGCAGGCACGGCATGCAGTGATGTGTGACAATGCTTGCACCCCCACTGTGCTGTACACATGCACTGCACACACAGTAAGGCATGCCTGACATTAATCTGCGGTGCCTGGGACCTGCCTCCATGCTCTAAAGAGCACACCTGCTGGTCCAGATTGTACACAGATCATACCTCCCAGGCACATACCTGGACTGCAACACACACAGGTGAGTGGATCCCACATCACACAGTGATTTCCACACATACTGTATGTTTTTCTAAGACAAATGCATCATAGGTACTCCATGTTCGGATACCCATGTTTGTGACCGCTAGACACATTGTGACACGTGACGGTGAGTACACTGTACACCACAGGTTACATGCTGGCTGTGTTATCATACTGTACATTGCACCTCGGACAGTTGCTACTGCCATGTGCTGACAGCAACACGCACTTCCCTAGTATGGACTCCCATGTACCCACACATGCTTGGCCATGCAGTACACATAGCTGGGTGACACATTAAACAAGACATACCTTACCTACACTACCCTTGGCATGCACCATACCTCCATGTGTCTGTGTGCTATACCTACAGACATGCCCCCTCTGGTTGATGGACATATATGCTTTGCGGCCCTGCTAGCCACACCCTGGACACACACCCATTGCAGCATACATGGTACATGTGCTCAACAGCCGGTACTACCAACATCTGCTGACGGGGGTAGTTAATGGCATGACACCCCGGCAGACGGACAGTATACATGACTATGCTGACACATATCACAATGCACTTCCGCTACATGTACGCACTGGTAGGGACCATGCTATTCCACACAGAGACATGGTGGTACTGGCCTTTTCACAGATGCCACGGTGGTATGCATGTTCCATGCACATGTGCTGTATGGGTGCATGTGCAGGCTGTTGCATGGTGGGTATGTTCAAATGTGTGTGGTGCATCACTTGACAGTCATGGTGTGTCCTTGTGGTCCATCACATACTCCACAGCTAGCTACCTACACATGACCACCATACTTTGCAGTGTGGGCCCTCACGCAGTGTGGTGGTATGTCTGTGTTGTTTGGCTACATCCACATTCAATGTAGCATACGACAGTCACCCAGGCATTGCCGACAGAGATGTTGTTGGCAACATGCCAGCCAATGGGATACCTACCAATAATATACACTCTCACTTACTACAGGGTTCCAATCCATACATGGACATCGCATTGTCCCTGTGGACACATACATGGTACTGCCATGCACACATTATGTCCTCGGACACTGTCCCAATGTCACCTCCAATCTCCATAGCTGTTATATCCCGCCAAACTGGTTGTTATGTGTCTCTGCAGCAGCCCACTGAATTAACTGCTAGCCCATTCATGGACGTTGTGTACCTTGACCACCACACCACCGAATCTATCACACTACACATGGGTGGTAGTGTATTGCACGTGTGGGACTGCATTCATACAGACATGACTGCACCATTCAGTATGGCACTGGGGCACATCCTCACATACATGCTTCACACACTCATTGACGACTTCCATGCCTTTACTGGCACCCTTGTTGGGCGTCTATGTGCCACAGCACACCACATCCACATGATGGCCACCTGTCATACCATTGCATGGGTGGTTGGTGTAGTACAGAGGGTAACAGATCAGACATTATCCCCACATTGCCCTTCAGCACCATTCCACATTCTGGTATTGGCAATGTACACATCCACCATCACATCATACCCTGTGTCTCAGGATGTTAGGCTATGTGACTCCTGGACAGGTCACACAGTGGTGCAAGCATATCATGCTACCTACGACATGTAAGGTACATGTGGCATTACACAGTCCTCAGTCATGTGTCCCCTCATGTTCACTATTTGCTTACATACACAACATGCTGTCACGGAGTAATGTCCATGTCTACATGTCCCACATCTACATACCTGGCAGCATTCTAGCTCCACCAGCTCATACTGCTAACAACCATACAGGTGTCGGTGTGGCAGATATATCGTGTAGATGTCATTGTGTCAGATACATCACAGATGGTGCATACACATCACCTTTGCATAGCGACAGTCATCCACTGGGTATCACGTGGATACTGTCCCTATACATGCATATCACATTGTACATGGTTGCTGTACACACACATGCCCCACATGGTGCTGTGGTTGCCATATTCCACTGTGGCGTGGGTACACATCTGCAGGGCCATACATATCTGGACTATGTGTGTTGCTGGGACATTGGTAGCCTTTGTACTTGTGCCATACACACATCTACACACGGGCAGGGTTACTATAACACATTCGTGGTGTGCCTTCCACAATGGCTACAACTTTCCATGTCACAGTATAGTCATGAGACGATGTATACTAGGCTCAGACAGTTTACATATGCAGATGACAGACGGGGAACACATCTGTACTCATCTGCATACCACTTACACAGTGGTGTCATGTACTCTGCCATGGGCCATGTCCTCCGCATTACTGATGCATGTAGTACTCCTACATGGCGTTTGCAGTGGGCAGGGTGAATGAAGCAGTCATGCATATGTGCACACAAGCCACATTGCTTAGCCTGGGCTTCTGTTTACCTACACAGACTAGACACACACCATGCTGTAGAACATAGGTCCTGTGCACATCCCACAGGGACACACTGTGGCACTGGTCATGTGATAGCTCCCTTGCTGATAGGGTGACACATACACATGGGACCACCACAACAGCAGTACTGTGTAGACATGCAGTTTACATCCACCTTTGCTGTCCAGTGGACAGTACCATGGGGGGGGTGGCACGGCTGTGTACATTGCACATGTGTTTACACATGGACCTGCCAGACATCATTGTTGCACACATTGCACCTGCTACAGATAGCTTGGACATGGTTACTTGATGTTCCTTCCATTTTGGGTGGCTATTCTGCTACTGCTCTGTCCCATATCTGCAGGCCATACATATCCTGTTAATGTACATAACACTAGGCCATACGTCCATCATGCATGCTATGCCTGTGATACTGTGTATAAAGTCTGAACGTATCCATCATGATAGCTTTACATTATACATACTTGACATGGTCACCCCTACTGTGAGGCATACATGCACGTCGTGCACACATTACGTATGACATCAACAATATCTGCCCATACACATGTGTGCTGTGACACTATACATACATGTCCTATCCCCTGCTGTGGCACTTCATTGTTGGACATCCACTGCCAGCATCAGCGTGGGTGGTGGCATTGTTCTGTGTTTTAAATCACGATGGCACCCCTTGGCCTATCCCAGCTGTGTACATGATGTCCCACTGCTGTGCACACGGTGTCCACAGTGGTTGGTATACTCAGCAGGTTAACACTACATAACCACCTTTCACCACTCTCTCCTTTATGGACAGGTATCTTTACTGACAAACACCGTTCACATACAGTGCCGATTCGTCATACATATCATGCGTTACACACCAGTACATCTCGTGGGTTCTACATACCTTTCCTGTATTGCTTTCCGTATTCCATTTGTGTCTCACTACCGACAAGTGATCGGCTCTTGTAGGAATAACGTCTTTGTTTGGTATGAACATACAGTTTGACTATCCTGGGAGTCTTCCTTATATCCGTCGTCACCTGCGGCATGTGGGTTCATCACACCAATAGCTGTTCCTCGGTGTGTACTTATGCGCATATCACCTGTGCATCTCCTCCATTCGTACGGTACTCGTCGGAACTAGGCCATGGTTCTTTCATCGTCTGGGCGTTGGTTATCTGCACTACCTTCGTGGGGATGGTATGTATTGTGTTATATTATGTGTGACTACAACCGCTATGTGTGACGTCAGGTACATTTGGCTGTGGTGTTAGCCTTGGATTGTGTGTGTTGGGTATGGTATTATGTTCCACATGTGGGTGTCCATGTCCTGCCGGCGTCTGTCGATGGCGTTTTGCATTCTGATGTGTAACATAGCTCTTGTATTCCTGTACACAACGGATGCAGGTATGCATCCGCTGCTGATAGTGGTTCCCACGCGGATGTTGCGGTATGCCGCTGTCATTAACTGCCTGTATGTTTTTGCTGCTATTTCGGATTGTATCCCTTTGATATGTGCGATGGGGTATATCGGCGGCTGTGGGTGACGGGGAGGGGTTGTGGGCCTTGCATTTGTACATACACAGTATGCTTCTGTGTGTGCTCCATCCCTGCCTGGGGAGTTATAAGTTACCTGTCTGTTGTTCTAGGAGTGTAGGTTTTGTTGATGTCGTCTGCTGTCGGTACCGCCTGCTTGTGTGCTTCCTGCATGTATTCCTCCGTCACATCGGTAGTATATCTGCAGCTGTTTGTAGGTGCCGACTATCCCTTGGCATTTTGTCACGGATATTTACGGTCATTGTGGTCCTGTAGTTGGGACGGCCTGTATGCTACCGGTTGCCACCTATTCGGGTGTCGATTGCTTGTTTAACACTCGTAGAACACACAGCGGTGTTTACGGGACGATATGTGTCCACGATCGGTGCCGGGGTAGCACATGCGTATTTCCGCAGTACATAACTATTGCTGCGTAACGTTGCCGATATATTGTATTGGAATTAACATGTCGGCGCCATACATACGGTGATGGTTTGTACATGCGTCCTTTGCATGTCATGTTGGCTATACTCCTGTGGTACATTCTGGGACATTTTCAATTTGCATCGTTTTACGTCACCACGCGCCTAGCCAGTGAGGGGCTCTCAGTACTACTTTGTGGGTACTGCTATACATACGCCTGTGGTTCCTATACTGTATGCCTACACATGTTATTCCACTCCGCCTGTCACATGCCACCTACATACACATTTTATAGTGTCACACACATTACACTGGCACAGCGGAACACACGACACCCTCACCTCACACATAGACATACTGCCGCTTCGCGGGCGGTTGCACACAGTACCTACGTTGACCACATCGCCGGCGGCGGTGTCTACCTCCGCCCTCATATCCTAAGAATATTACACGCACATGTCCTGTTACTGTATCGTGGCCTGGCGATCATCCCGAATGGCGAATATGCATTTAAGTGGGTTGACCTTTCCATGGGTGGCGTTCCCTGCTCTGTCCACCCTCCCGTTATAGTCGGGTTGTCGTTCAGTATGTTTACTATGTTGAGAGTTCGCATCTTACTGCATCTGTAACCTTGCATCCCTGTGATTCCCTGTTTAACTTGTTGTACTTTATATCTGTGTATGTGTACATATATTTCTACGTGTGTAATGATATCTATATCCATATTTGTGTATGCACATATGTACATATGTAGACACCTTGCGCCGAACGTGGCAGCATACGGCTACGCCGTCTGCTGTCGGACCCGCGTGCGGTTGAGGTGTTGGCGTTCCATGCTCCGCTGGCTGTTGGTTGTGCAGTGTTTGGGTGCTACCTATGTTGGAGTCACACATGGGACCGCCCATACAGTACACATTACGGGTGGACATGTTTGTGTGCCGTCCATTTCACTGTGTGTGCAGGTAGGGAGGTGTCAGTCCATGGGGCCTACGCTGTCAGAGTATGTGCTATACGTTCCCTCTTTGCCAAGGCATAGGCATATTGGGTACGCCTCCGTCTGCCTACTGGGGCTGGCACAGTGTGTTCATGGTGCTGAACGCCCTGTGCCTGTGCTTGCCTTGGCAGTTGTGGTGGGCTTGGTGGCCCTACACCATTATGTCCCTGCGGCAGCTGTTTCTGCAGGATCATATTATGTAGCATAGCACATACTATGAATATGTGGGCACATGTGCCTGGAGAGTACTGCAAGGCTCCACCAGATGTATCCAAGCACCGGAACCGTGATTTCAACATCCCAAACACACGCTCTATGATTATTCTGGTTTGTGCGTGTGCCTCATTATGGCATTCTTGCATGTGTGTGTGTGTGCATTTCTGATGGGTGTGATCATCCACGGCTCCAATGCATAGCCAGCATCCCCCACAAGGTGACCTTGTGTGATGTCCCCCCTGGCGAATACCTGATACAGCTGTGAGGCATGCCAGATATGGGAGTCGTGGTAGCTTCCGGGGCTGCCAGCACACACATCCATGATAATGCCCTGCGCATTGCACACGACCTGACAATTGACGGAGGGGAATCCCTTGCAGTTTATGTAGCGTCTACCCTGCTCACCGGGTGGTGACTTGATTTCTATGTGCGTACAGTCTATCGCACCCAGTACCTCCGGGTATTGTGCCACACGGTGGAAGTGGCGCATATTGCTGGCCAACTCCTCCTGAGATCTGGGGAAGTATATATACTCATGGGCATGTCGTAACATGGCATCCAGAAACTGGTGTAGTACCCTGGATGCTGATGCCTGTGAGATGCCCATTATATCCCCGGTTGGCCTTTGAAAGGTACCTGTTGCCAGTATTCGCAAGCTTACACATACCTTTGTGTCCACTGGGATGGGCTCCCCTCTGTTGTCTCTTGTTCTCAGGCTTGGCCGGCACAGCTCCACTATTTGCTGTAACGTGTCCCTGTCCACCCTGTAACGCTCTACTATCTCCAGGTCTTGCAGCCCCTGGTAGGTCACCCTTGGTCTGAACACTCTCCTTCTCCTCTGAGGCCTCCGGTGGTTGTCGGCACCCTCCTCCGCAACTCCGTCTGTCTCTAACACATGCTGATGCATCACGGCCACGGCAGCACCCAACATATACATTTTAAAAGTTCCCTGTGTTTACAGCGTAAAGCGCAGCGTTTGGAAATACACACTGTGTATTGTGTGTATTGCTACTTTATAGTGTTGTGCTGTACACCGGTGATGTCATTGGGTGTGTCTCTGCTGCCGTATCTGTGGGTTATCTACCGTGTTTTACCGTTGGCACTGCAACGCTGTTGCCTTTGGTGTTACATTACACTTGCCTGCATTGGTTTAGCTTTACACCTTACTTTACTGTTTCTGCATGTTGCACCTACTATTTACGGGAGTGCATCCTGCAGGCACATGACATGTCATGCATTTTGTCTGCCGCCGCCGTTATGCTAACTCTCTCCTTGGCTGTGCTGTATCGGTTCTTCGCTCTTTGCATTTCTGCAACATCCACTACTTTCTTTGCATTCATATTCCTCCCCTTTCCCGTTTTGCAGATTTCTGCATGCAGAGTTGTCAGCTGCCGCCGATTGCCCTCCGTCGGTTGATTGGTGTTAATTGCTCATTACGACTCCAGTTACACTGCTTCCGCATTTCCTCATATTCTCCGCATCACCTTCCTGTATCCATGGTTGTTGACGGGGCGGCCGTCACATGACTGGTTTGGGGAACGTAGTCATCCTCATGCACATGCATCTGTGTGCGCATTGTATACTCTCAGCGCATCTATTTCCTCACACGCCGGTCCTGATGCTGTGATGTGCATTGTACAGCCCAGGTTTGCTGGGCTCCAATGTGCTTCCTCCTACAGCGGCACACCCCTCTGCGATTGACAGGTATTCCCTCTAGGCCACTCCTCTGTGTTTTACCGCTGCACCGTTTGGTGCAGCCTTACGCCGGTGAGGGTTTTGCGATTCAGTATTATCTGCCTCATTTGCATGGCATTGACTACTAATACATGGTTACGGCGCCAGACACCGATGCCACTCCTTGGCAACCCTTGGGCTGTGGTTGTGGCTTTCCATTCATACTATGGTGTATTGTGGCTGTGATGCTGATGTGTCTTATACTGCTCTTTTATGGCATTGTCAAATTACTTCATTGTTCCTCACCTTCCGCGGACATGTCCTGGGGTTCTGCTGTGGTTTTTGCGTACATGACATTTATGTCGTTATTTACATTTTCTGCAGGTTTTCCTTTGACATTCTCGGTTTCTTTCCACATTGCCATGTTGCACCACTATGACACATGACATTGGCAGCCTTCCATTACTCCTATGTCATGTTTGGATATATGTAAACCGTTTTTTTTGGTTTACATTGCCGTGCTGTTATGCTACGCCCGCGCCACTTCGTGAATCGCTACTTGCCTTCATTTGTATGCTGCAACACCGCACATGGGGTATTTAACATACCTACGCCGGAGGCGGCGCAACTCTGGCGTACACCGCTGATGCACGTGAGTTTGGATCGTACCTGAATCGCTCGGCGGCCATGTCTGGCGTTGTGGCGCCTACGCCATGCGTGCGCCTGGCGCAAGGTTCATGAATCCCGGGGTAAGTAAATTCTTATGGGATGTTGGATGGAGAAGGGGAGGAGACAGCCATTACAATACATGGGAGGGTCAACTAGAGGGTCGGGGAAAGAAAATTAGAAGCCGAGAGGAGAGTCTAATGCAAAACATAGAGAAAAACAATCTCCAATGAGTCTACGTAAGAATCCAGCAGGTATAGTTAGCAGAGTCTACACTAAAGTAAAAGAAAAAAGAAGAGGAAAAGAATAGTTGGAAAAAGTCTACACTGTATGTAGTAATATAATAATCATTGTCACAGAATGGTGCTAGCAGCTTGTCGTTACAAGCCTTCAGATAATACAAAAGGGAAGGACAGTGTAAACAAAAATGAACTATTAGGCTACAGGAGCAAATAAAACGTCAACAGTACAGGAACATTTAAAGTGACAGTGTTAAAGATGGACAATAGCTGGAAACAATCAGGAAATTCTTGAGATGGGAAGATAGTGTTATCTAGGCGCTGAAGAGAAAAAGGGATAAGTAGCCGCTAAGGGGAGATGGGGCCTATAGGTTCATAGGTTCATAAGTTTATAGGTTTATACTAGGCTATCTGCCCTAAGGCATTTATAAGCCTAGCCCAAAGTTTTGTGGCTTACGCCACCCCTTGTGTTAAAAAATACTGTGCCCATTAGTTTGTTGTGCCTCTGTCCAGCAGTGACACAGAGATGATTCCCGGGTAAACCTACGATCTCCCATCCACCGGTTAAGATTTCTCTTGAACAGAGCCATCGAGGTGCTCTGCCTCACATGGACTGGGATTTTATTCCACAGCATAGGGAGTCTCTGGGTGACAAATCTATCCCTCCAGCATGTCCTATTTATATCTGTGCTAAGGTTTAAGTCGCTTGCTCAAGTGGATCTGGTAGATTTGGATTTTTTGAGGTGGAGCATGTCCATTAATTCCGGGTTGGACATGGCCTTGTATGTCAGGCACAGGTCACCTCTGAGCAGGCGGTATGTGACTGAATAGAGCTGGAGTTTCTTCAGTCTGGCAGCATATGACAGATTTTGGAGTCCCTTTATCCTTTTGGTGAGGAACTTTTGGGGTCTCTCCAATTGCTGCAGGTGTCGGGTGAGATACATCCCGAATGGGGCATTGTACTCGATCATTGGTCTGATAAGTGAAGAGTACAGGGAACAATGACCTCACTTGATCTGGATGTGAATCCCTTCATGATCAGGTGGGCAATGTAGAAGGTCTTTCTAACCACTTTAGCAATGTGAGTGTCAAAAGAAAGGCCACTGTCAACCTGGGTCCCCAGGTCCCTGATAACCTCTTCTGTGCTTAATGGATTGCCACCTATATGGTAGCTTGGGGTTACCTTGTTTTTCCCGAAGGGTATGACTATACATTTTTGGCATTTAACTTCAGGCCATGGCTCTGGCACCAGTTATCAGTTTCCGTGAGACCCTCTGAAGGATATCTGTGTCCGATGTACTTTCCACTATGGCGCCAGTTTGCAGTCATCTGCAAACTTTGTCAGCCATAGTCCTCCTATGTTGCCTGTACTTCTGAGAAGTAGATGCCGAACAACAGGGGCCAAGGACTGAGCCCTGTGGGACCCCACTTGTGACCGGCTTGGAGTCTGACATGGCGCCAGCAACTCTAACCCTGTGGGTTCTGTCCTTTAGCCAGTTTGCAACCCATCTTGTGACATATGGGTTTACATTTAAGCTGGTAAGTTTCTCTATAATACCCGAGTGGGGTATTGTGTAAAGCTTTGCAAGGTCAAGGTAGGCTGTATGGACTGCCTTTCCCTCATCAATGGCCTTGGTGACTGTTTCGAAGAAGTTGACCAAGTTCAAAAGGCATGATCTGCCCTTGACAAAGCCAAACTGGGTTGGGTCCAATGTCTGCAAGTCCCCTATGTCTTTGTTTATGAGTTCCATTATGATCCTCTCCATAGCTTTGCAGACCAGGCTTGTTAAGCTTATGGGGCAGTAATTTCCAGGGTCCGTAGAGGTACCGCCTTTGTGGAGTGGGACCACAGTTGCCGTATGCCACTCCTTGGGCACATATCCTGTGGTAAGGCTAAGATTAAACAGCTGCCTTATATGCGGGTTTAGTTCCTCATTGAGTTCGTGTAGCACACAGCCGGGGACATCATCCGGTCCCATTGATGCTGTGTTTTTAGCTCTAGAGAGAGCAGCTTTCACCTGCGCATTAGAGATGTCTGGGAGGCTACACTCCGCTGGGATAGTTATCTCTCCTTTTGGGGGGGAGAAGGGGGTGAAGTTTGCACTGAACCTGTCTGCCAGTATGTTGGCAATGTCTGTGGGTTCAGTGATTTTTGTATCATTTTGGACTAATTCTGCACATATCTGGGAGTTTTTACCCAGGTTTCTAACATAGCTGAAGAAGGCCTTATGATTGTCTTTTGAATCTATTGCAATTTTTCTCTCAAATTTGGCCTTGGATGATTTTATGAGTGCTCATATTTTTTTACTAATAATGATTAAGGGTGTCTTCTCTTTTATGGATTTTGCTCTATCATGTAACAGCTTTCTCCTCTTATTGTAAAGTTTGTTTATGGCTGGGGTCCACCAGACTGGACGTTTGCCCTTGGTGGAAAGAGTCTTGGTTTTATTAGGGATTGCCTGATCCATGCAGTCCTGGAGGTGTTCGTAGAAGGCATTTGTAAGGGCTTCCGCAGCTTGGGTTGTGGTTTCCACTGGCTCGGAGGCCTTGAAGGATACCACACCAGTCTTGAGTAGTGTGAAGTTTGCTTTAGAGAAGTTCTTCACTGTGGTCTTTGTTGTTTGGGGTGGGGGGGGATGTGGATTTCCAGTGAGATAAGTTTGTGATCTGATCTCACCAATGAAGGATATACTTCCGGTGTGGAGCATTTTGTCCCCATGTTTGTGATGATGAGATCTAGTATATTTTCTCCTCTTGTGGGAATGGTGACTAGTTGTTCCATGGCATTTGAATTTATGAACTCCAGGAACCTTTGGGCTAGAAAGTTGGGGCTTGAGTAATGTTCCCAGTCTATATTCGGGTAGTTGAAGTCATCCAATATAATGGTGTTTGGAGATACATTTATACCCTCCAGTGTCTTCAGGAAGGCTGTGTGGGGTTCCTGAGTTTGAGAGGGTGGCCTGTAGCATGCTACAAATTGTAGAGCAGTTTTGCCTATGGTTAATTGCACCTGGATGGTTTCCGATGCTTTGTGCATTGCCACCAACCTGGAGGTGTGGGTATCCTTGATGAATATGGATACACCCCCTCCTTTTGTGGTGTGGTCCGAGTTTTGGGGCCGGAACGCATGATATGAGGTAAAACCTGATAGTGCTGGGGTGCTCTCATGAGCCTTGAACCAGGTTTCAGTCACAGCACAGACATCGATGTTCTCCATACTGAGAAGGGCCTCGAGAGTGTGCATTTTGAGATTTAGACTTCTGGCATTGAGCAGCATTACCCTTAGTTTCTTCCCATTTTTGTTTTCTAGGGTGGTAGGTTTAGAATTTGAGCCTTGCCTAAAAAAGGCACTATGGGGGTGGCAAGAGCCTTAGCCAATATCCGGAATCCCAGGGGTGACAGGTGCAAGCCGTCCCTTGCGAAGCAGCGTGGCTTGTCAAGCATGTCATCCCAGGCAGACAGACACTGGATCCCCTTTGAATGACACCAGAAATTAAGCCAATATTTAAAGCTGATCAGCTTGTCTCTATGTTGTGGCATCATTCTTGGTGAAGGAAGGATACTGCTCAGGGTCAGGGTCATACCTGCCTGGGCTACATAATCAGAGAGCTCCTGTATGTCTCTTTTCATGTAGTCCAGGGAGGTACGTCTCAGGTCGTTCACACCAGCATGGAGAATGACTGTGTCATATTTGTGCTTGCTGTGGAGTGACCCGAGTGCTTGTGTTATGTGACAGATTCTAGCGCCCGATAGGCAGCTTACTGTGACTCTCTCCTTGTTCAGCCTGGTGAGTGGGACGTCAGTGTGTCTGACTATGGAGTCACCTATGACAAGTCTGCTTGGTGTTGTATTTGGCCTTAAGGGCTGTGACTGCTTTGCACACTGATTTTGTGGTTTATGTGTTGCCTGTGGTGTGTCATGAGGTGGCAGTTACTTGGATGTCTGCTTTGGAGGCCTCTGCTGTTTAGGTAAATTTATGCTCAGAGCCTCCGAGTATGACTTTATGTGTTTATGTGTTTGATTCATTGTTGTGATAGCTTTATGTGAGACTGGTTTTGTGGTGTGTGTAGTTGCCTTCTCCTCCTGTCTGGTCTTGCCAGTCCTGAGTTGAGAGAGCTCAGCCTCCAGTTTGGCTAAATAGCTGCATCTCTCGCAAGTATTTGTGTTATGTGGGAGGAGGAGAGGGTTGTCAGTGTACATGAGGCAATTGTAACATTGCCTCAATATTCCCAAATTCACCAACTGGACAGGAGAGGACGCCAGCATCTGGCCCTTCGACATGCTAGAGAAATTTAGAAGTTAGGGGTGTAACTGAATAAGAGAGGACTTAGTAAGGAAGTGGGTACTCCTGGGGGGGGTTTGCTAGTGAGGGACTTTGTATAATACAGAAGTGCTAAACCTGAAAAGAAGATGCTTTTAAGACAAGTAAAAGCTTTTAGGAACAAGTGCTGCGCTTTTTAGTTAAGGGATATACTATTTAGATTACTAGTAGAGCAGTTCTAAGGGAAAAAATGAAGAACAGACTTTATGGAGCCAGAAAAAGTTTAACCTTGTTAAACCGGCGCTGCCTGATGCTGCTCTAGTGGCAACTCCTCGCTAAATCACGCTAAAGCACTCTAAAGCGTGCTTGATAGCAGGGGCTGGAAAGAGCCAGGAATTGACCCAAAACAGCCAATAAAACTACAGTTTCAAGTCAGTAGCCACTCCCACGGGGGGCAGGGAAGCAGCTCAATGTTTATCACTGCCACTGATCAACAGAGAGACTTTCCTTTAGCCCAAGCAAAATGGCCTCACAGAAACTTACAAAACAGTTCAAGAACAGCAAGCCTGTAACTTGAACTTTTTTAAATCTCAGAAAAGTGGGAAAAAAGCAAGATTTTTTCTTCGTTTTTGGTTTTTCAGAGATAGCAGAGGTTCACAAGTAATATCAAGTTATAACAGTGCAGTAAATGACCCCACACAAGAGTGCTAGGTCAAAGACAGAAAATATGCAAGTTTTGAGAAAAAAACGATTTTAAAATTAAGTGCAAACAGGAAATTCAGTATACAGCTTTTGGTTGTGCTCTAAATAGAGCTACTAATGCAGAAATCAAGTTTAACAAGCCAGAAAATGCTCAAACTAGGCAGCTATGTAGAAAAACTTAACAAATAAACAGAGGAAAAATACTTAAAATCTCAAAAGTGGCTCCTTTCTTCTCTCACTGCACTGTAGAGTAAGAACATAGGGGGATTATAAGACTCTGCCTGTCTGTGCACCAAATTAGAAAGTAGCAGTGAATAGTACTTCACAATGTAATACTTTGAATTCTCCAAAACTTTTGGGTTTCTAATACTATGACAGGAATGGACACAATTCGTAAGTCAAAATATGATTAAGGTTTGTGAAATCTGTATTGTTTCAGTCTTTGATGTTAGCCAAAAGTGCTCTTCAGAGCACCCGCATTGTGCTCAGAATTGACTCCTGTAATTCATATGAAGTTATAATGTATCGGAAACATATCTAAATAAGACTGTAAATTCTTTTCAATGAGACCCGTTGTGTCTACTCCTATTGGAACTGCCTGGGTATTCTTCTTCCACATTGCCCTAGTTTCTGCCTGCAAATCCTGATATTTTATAACTTTCTGTTTCTCTGTTCACAAGACACTGTAGTCACTGAGTGTCACAATTTCAGTTATCATTTCTACTTTTGTCTTCTTATAATGGATCACTATATCTGGTTTTCTCACTTCTGTTTTTTGAACCGTTGGTAATGGGTGATCCCATGTGATGTAAACTTCATCATTCTCTGTAATCCTTTGTGGTTCATGTTTCCAATGCTTCTCAGCTCTTCAGTATTGTAATGTCTGCACAATCCCCAGTGCACCAGTCTTACCACATTATTATCCCTTTCAGTATACAGGCCCTCTGTCATTAGTGTATCACACTCAGCAACAAGATGGAAAACTGTTTCAAGTTCTGTTTTACAAAAAATGCATTTGTCTGTTTCTCAAACATGTTCAATTGACTTTGCAAATCAACGTGTTTGTAGTCCACTGTCCTTGGTCACTAATATTAACCTTTCATCTTTTGGTTTACATTAACCTCTCCTTAACCATTCCTGCATCAAATCCAGACCAACATGAGGTTGTGTTATGAAATTTTCATACTTGCAACTTTATTTATGCCTTTTTCACATTTCTTGTCTTCTCATCTGATCCCTTTCTTTATATTCCAGCAGATATGTATGCAGTCCTGTGATTTCAGATCTATACATGCATTCAATTTCAAGGAGGCCAATACCTCTTTAGGAACGAGGACTATATAATCTCACAATACACTGATTTTTATGGAACAAGGACTATATAATCTCACAATACACTGATTTTTATGGGACGAGGACTATATAATCTCACAATACTCTGATTGTTATGGAACGAGGACTATATAATCTCACAATACACTGAATTTTATGGAACGAGGACTATATAATCTCACAGTACACTGATTTTTATGGAACGAGGACTATATAATCTCACAATACACTGATTTTTATGGAACGAGGACTATATAATCTCACAATACACTGATTTTTATGGAAAGAGGACTATATAATCTCACAATACACTGATTTTTATGGAACGAGGACTATATAATCTCACAATACACTGATTTTTATGGAACAAGGACTTTATAATCTCACAATACACTGATTTTTATGGAACAAGGACTTTATAATCTCACAATACACTGATTTTTATGGAACGAGGACGATATAATCTCACAATACACTGATTTTTATGGAATGAGGACTGTATAATCTCACAATACACTGATTTTTATTGAACGAGGACTATATAATCTCACAGTACACTGATTTTTATGGAACTAGGACTATATAATATCACAATACACTGATTTTTATGGAACGAGGACTATATAATCTCACATTACACTGATCTTTATGGAACGAGGACTATATAATCTCACAATACACTGATTTTTATGGAACAAGGACTATATAATCTCACAATACACTGATTTTTATGGAAAGAGGACTATATAATCTCACAATACACTGATTTTTATGGAACGAGGACTATATAATCTCACAGTACACTGATTTTTATGGAACGAGGACTATATAATCTCACAATACACTGATTTTTATGGAACGAGGACTATATAATCTCACATTACACTGATTTTTATATATCATTTGACAAGCATGAAGCATGTTTCATGTTTTCCTGTCTAACTGATCCAATACCTTTTGGGGCCAGAGCAAATTGGTTTATAGCTTGGACTTTGTTCTTAGATGTTGGGGCTGCTTTCAGTATTAATTTTAGTCTGCTAAAATATTCCCTGTTGAATTTTGTTCACATTTGTTCGTGCTTTATTGTTGATCCTTCATCAGTTCCCAAATATTTATACACTCCATCTTGCTCAAGTTCCTTTATATTACATTCCTGTCCCAGACTGATATTTTTTAGCATTGCAGGTTTCCTGCTTTAAATGTTGTTTTTGCACATTTATCAAGACAAAATAACATTCTTATATCATCTGTGAAAGTTTTGACCACTTCCAGTTGTGCTTTGTGCTTTCAGCTCCTAATCTGATGAACTATATAGTTTTAAATCCTCCACTAAAAGAAGAAGAGAAGTCTGTACACTTTTTCACTTTTTTGTTTTCTGGGATCCAAACTGTAATCATGAATTAATCTGTCAAGTAGACAACTTAATGGGTTAAGGGCAAGACAAAAGAGCAGCAGTCTCAAGGACTCACCCTTGAATTGGATCCCCCTTTGAATGTTTATACCTGACATTTGTTCTTTATCATGCTTTAGCTGCAAAGTGGCTTGCCACTGTTTCATGGTCACTGTAATGTAATTGACCAATGTAGGCTGTATCTTATACATTTGTAAACAATCCTTTATAAGTGAATGTGGGGTACTGTCAAATGCGTTTTGTAGTCTCTCTATGCCATACTTAGATTCTTCCCTTTTTTACAATTCTCCATTATGACTTTATTTAACAACAAGTGTTCCTTTGTTCCATATGTCTTTTGTTTGTTACCTTTTTGTTCTACTACCATGATTGAGTTTTCTTCTAAATGATTATCAACTCTGTCAGCATCATTTCCAGTAAATAGTTTATATATTGTTGGAAGGTTCTCTGTTAAAGATGAGTATAATTTTTCCTGTTGTTAACCAGGATGGAGTCTGTTCAGGGTGTGCATATAAGTAGCTCTTACTCAGGACTAAATCTTCTTTTAAAGATGTTAATACTTTAATCCACAAGTTAGGTACTGCATCTGGTCCGGGTCTATATTATAACTGCGAATGCTTAAAAAAGTGAACGCTGTATAATCGACCCAAAAAAATAAATGAAAACACAAAATTCCAAACAAAAGGAACATCGATTTTTTTTTTCCCCCAGGGAAAAAAAATCACTGATCTGCAAAAAAAAAAAAAAAAAAAAACACAAAAAACACAAAATAACATGGGGGCCTTTACCCCACCCCGCCCCGAGATGGGGGGCTATGCCTCCCACCCCCCCCACTTAAATATACCAACTCCAAGATCGCACCACAGTAGAGGAAACGGGAAAGTCCTGAAAATGGACTAGTGATTTTTTTCCCCTGGGAAAAAAATCTCTGTTCCATGTCTTCAGGATTTTGCCATTTCGACATTTAGCTGTCGATTAAACAACGTTCACTATATTAAGTGTTTGCTTACTTAATAGGGAACCATCTGGTCCTGGGGTTTTCCAGTTGGAATTTTTCTTAATTTTGTTTCAGTTTCTATGGCCGTTACTTCATCCCATTTCATATCCTGTACACTTGAAATTCTTACTCTTTCATTTACTTTTTCTGTCAATTCAGCATCATTGGTATGTTCCACAAGGACTTCTCAGATATTTCTTCAAAATGTGTCTATTTCTTCTTATTTTGTTAGTGTTTCTGTTCCTTTTGCTTTGTTTCCCAATTCTTTATAATTTTTTTGTTATCAATGAATTGCTTATTTCCTTTATATTTATTTGCATATCTTCCAAGTTTTTCTGCCTGTGCTGATATTTTTAGTTTATTATTTGCAAAAAACACCCCTTACTTCCCTTAAGACATACCCTTTTCATTCCTCTATTTACACTCTTTATTCCATGCCCCTCTAAGACAACCAACCACTTCTTGCCAACACGTTCTCAGCCCTCTCTTATTGCCTCTCTCACAGCCATGCTCTATTAGCAGCTCCTCCCTCTCTTCCTCCCCACCTGCACTCTCTGCTTTCACTATATTCTTCCCTATTACAATTTCTTTCTCTCGTAACTCTACATATCCTACAGCCCCTCCTTTTCTTCCTCATTATGCCTACCAGTAGCCAATTCTCACCCCTACAACTTCTATCCCTTCACACACTCAACCTCCCCTCCTCATACTCACCAATTATTTAACAGCCCACCAATTCCAGCTACACAACTACCATACCCAGTCCTTTCCTCCTACAGACACTACACACTAATGTCAAAATTACCCCTTACCTCTACAGCACTACTTACAAAGGTTACTTCCCATACAAATGCCTTCAACTAAACTCCAAACCCTGTATATCACTTAGATATAACAATCTTCTATTCAAACTCACCAAAATACAACATTGTCTCATTTCTCACCTAAAATTCAGGGGCGACATCCATGTAAACCCAGGCCCCAACCACTCTAATCCATCACTCACCCCTCCCTCCCCACCACCCTCTAATGGTATCCATACCTCCCCTAAAGGCTCAAACCTTTTACTACTCAACATGAACCTAAGAAGTATAGTCAACAAACTCCATTATTTTTACACCACCCTATCTCTATATAATCCCGATATCACTGTACTAACTGAAACCTGGGTAAAGCCCGAAATTAATAGCAATGAAAGTCCCCCCCAGGCTGTAATATACAGAGATGTGACAGAAAGAATAAGCAGGGAGGAGGAGGAGCTATAATGTGCAAACAAAATGTAAAACTTGAGCTCATTAACCCACACAACCCTCCACTTACCAATTCTGAAATACTATATGCTAAACTCAAAATTAACTGAAACAAACATATAATCATCGTTGCTCTCTACATTCCCCCAGACAACAACCACAACACAATCAAGAACCTCCTACACTGGATATCCTTCTCTTTGTCACAAGAAACTATCATTATGGGTGACCTGAACACTGATTGGCTATCTTATAACTCCGATAACCCCACAAACTCATCAACTTACATGGCTTCTCACAGCTTATTCATTCCCCTACTAGAATAGACAAAGCCACCGAGAGGCAATCATTCCTTGACTGGACACTGACCCACACACCCTTCCTTGCCTAGAATAGACAAAGCCACCGAGAGGCAATCATTCCTTGACTGGACACTGACCCACACACCCTTCCTCGCCTTCTAATCAGGTTGCCTCACTGATGGCATTAGTGACCATCTTCCAACTTTCTTACTCAGACAAACTTGAAACCATCCTACAATGGTCCTCCAATAACCTCCCACAAGAGACCATTATACTAGGGGACTTTAATATTAACTGGTACTCCTGCAGCTCTGACCACCCATATCAGCCTCTATGGCTTTCTGACCACCCATATCAGCCTCTACGGCTTTACCCAATTAATTCAAACCACAATGAGGTTTGATAAAACTACTAAAAAGGAACCTCTCCTTGACTGGACTCTCACCAACTACCCCACACTTTCCTGTAGTTCTGATACCCTCCCTGATTCACTCAGTGACCACCTCCCAGCATACATTATACGTCTTCAGGCAAATTCTAGAAAAAACACATCTACTTACCAAATCCACAACACCAAAAATTTCAGGCCTCAAGATTTCATACTATCCCTTAAGCTCTGCAACTGGAAACTCCTCAAAACTTTATCCCTGGACAGTGCAGCCGACAACTTTAACACCACATTTTTTAAATATCTTAAATAACATGGCCCCTATCAGGACAATACCAGTAAAATCTAATTACTCTCCTTGGCTCACTAAACAGACAAAATCACTCCTAAAAGAAAGGGATAAAGCGTGGCACGAATGGACCCACAAAAAATCAGTAGTTGCTCATCAGAAGTATCTCCAGCTAAGAAACAAAGCCAAAACCCAAATAAGACTTGATAAGATGAATTACTATATTATCTTACAAGCTAAATACCAAAATAATCCTCAAATATTCTGGACCACTTTAAATAAAATACTAAGACCAGGTCAAACTAAGACCCCTCAACCAACAGCAAGTAATCCCCTAGACTGTATTGATACCCAGTTTAATAAATACTTCAATAACTCCATCAAAATCCTTACTAACCAAAACTTCCCATCACTGCCCATCAACATGACCTCTCTACTAGATAATAACAACACATTCTTCTTAAAACCAGTCCCAACACACAACATATACAAATGCTTGCTCAGGCTAAAACCCACAAACCTGGCAGCTGACAGCCTGCCCTCAACATACTTAAAAATAGCAGCTGAAGCCATCTCCTATCCAGTTTCCCTACTAATTAACCATTGCATATCCGAGCAATGCATTCCCACTCTCGGGAAAAATTGCTCACATCATACCCCTACACAAAGGAGGTCCCTCCACCAACTTCTCTAACTATCGCCCATAGCAAGCCTATCCCCTCTATCAAAAATCCTTGAAAGGTGTGTTCACACCCAAATACTTAACCATCTCCTAGACAATAAATTACTTATGAATACTCAGCATGGCTTTCGCTCCTACCATAGTACTACCACAGCCCTTATTAGCTTCACTAACACCATCAGTCAACTTAGAAATAAAGGTGAGCAAGTATCAGCAATCTTTTTAGACTTATCAAAAGACTTCGATACAGTGTCTCATAACAAACTGCTGACTGCCTTGTCCAAACTGAACCTAAGATATTCCACTCTAGCCTGGCTTCAGAACTACCTCACAGACTGGCAACAAGTGGTACACTGGAACAAAGCTCTTTCTCCCTTACTACCAGTGACTATGGGCATGCCTCAAGGGTCTATTCTCAGTCCCCTCCTTTTTAACCTGTTTACAAATAATCTCCATAATGCTACAACTCAAGCCATCCTTATACATTATGCAGATGACTCCACTGTCATATCTTCTGCCCCAACTCTACCTGAACTACAGAACTGAACCCAAACATCCTTCAATGCTATTGAATCATGGTTGGCAGATACCCAATTAATCTTGAACCCAAATAAAACTAAACTCATGCTCTTCCATTCCACTAAATTCAAAACCCAATCCACTTACTTCAACATCACATCCAGTAATAAGACTTTGGACTTACACATTGCCAGACTGTAAAATAAGTGCACAAGAAAATAGGTACCTTATACAGATGCAAAAACTACCACAAACTCCAGAATAACCACAGCCAGAACTCATCTTCTGTCAACTTTACTATACGCCTCACCCAACCTTACCAACCTCTCCAAATCAGAACTAAGAAAGCTAGATGCCTGCTATAATAAGATAGCTAAATTTGACCTCCCAGAACCCATCATAGGAAGACCCAAAGACAACTATCTTGGTTAGAACTACCCCACCAACTCATTCTCACACAACTCTCTACCGCCCACCAAATGTACTATAAACCTGATAAAACACCAGCTCTACAAGGCCTCCTCAATTCCCATATAAGTACCCGTCCACTAAGATCCACTAATAAAGCTCTAATTGAAATAACCAGGAGTACAAATTCCTCAGGTGACTCTCTATACTCCTACTACATTGCTAAACTGTGGAATGCCTTACCACTTGAAATTAGAACTATAATTAGCTTAAAAAAATTCAAGCATCACATTAAAGCCCACCTTACCGATTCCTGGACTTGTACATGTACTGGGCATGGGTAGCCCAAACCATGGAACTAGCTGATTTTAAAATTTTAATTGCATATGTAATGAGCATTGAATTTAAATCATATGACTACCTTATGTTGTTTTATTTCTCACTGTTAATATCTATCAGATTTTAAGTCTTCAGTTTGCTATCCTACCTATATATAAGACAACGTATCGTAATTGCACTCTTATTGTGTACAATGTCACTACCTGCTACTACTGTAAGAACTGACTTCTAGAAGCATTGTTATACAAGATTATTGGTCTTGTCTCCCACTTGACCAGTTTATTCTGTTCTAGTCTTTTTACCACTATGAATGTCTGTTACTATTTATTTCTTTATTGTATTATACAATTTTCTTTCTACTAACAAAATACTTTAACAACAATGGAGCTTTTCTCCCCGGGCCTCTGCTGAAAAAGGGTTTTATGCCCAGTCAGACTCACCCGGCAAACAAATGTAAAATAAATAATAATAAATAAATAAAAATAAATGGTATTAGTGACCATCTCCCCACTTTCTTACTCAGACACCCAGACAATCCTGCTTCCGCCTAACTCACAACAAAAAAAACTTGTCTACTCAGACCTTCCTCTGACTCCTTCATCTTTGTGACTGGTCCCCACTCAAAACTCCCCCCTCGACTCTGCTGTGGATAACTTTAACTCCACCTTCCACGCAGCCCTAAATACACCGTCTCCCTGCAGAACTTCTAGACTCAAATCTCACAATGCTCCATGGCTATCTAAAGATACTAAACATTTATTAAAACAAAGCAACAAAGCCTGGTCAAACTGACTATCCAACAACAACCAAGCTAATCTAGATCTTTTCAAACAACTTTGCAATAAAGCCAGATCCCAAATTAAGCTTGTCAAAAAGCTTATTATACTACCACACAACAAAAAAACTAGAACAATCCCAAGAAATTCTGGTCCTCGATAAAAAAAACTCCTTTAACCTGGTAACATAAGCACCCCAACTCCCTCTTCCACCTTAAGCACTGACAGCATTGCTACACAGTTCAATGCTCTTTACCAACGTCATACTCTCTCAGCAACTAGTGTAACATTCCTCCAACTAACCCCACCTTATTCTGCAACACCAATGACTCATTTTCCTTCACACCTGTCCTCACTTTCACCATAAAAACTACTCTCTAAACTGAAACCCACAACCCTTGCAGCTGATAACCTACCTACACAATTTTTAAAAATAGCAGCCCCAGCCATTGCCTGCCCTGTAACTATCATGATTAATAATTCCATCTCAGAACAGCACATCCCCACAAGCTGGAAAGTATCTCATATTATTCCCCTGTACAAAGGAGGTAACTCCAATGAGTTTTCTAACTACAAACCCATTGTTATCTTGGCCCCCCTCCAAAATTCTTGAAATATGCTTTCACATGCAGCTCTTAAACTACCTACTATGCAGTAACCTCTTAGCTAACACACAACATGGGTTCTGCCCTCACCCAGCACCACAACTGCTCTCCTAAGTTTCACCAACACCATTAATCAGCACAGTAATAATGGAATACTTGTTTCATCTATCTTCTTAGATCTCTCTAAAGCCTTTGACACTGTTTTTCACCAGAAACTCCATGATGAATTTGCATCTCTAAAACTCCGCCCTTTTGCCCTAACTTGGTTCCATAGCTGCCTTTCTGGTCAGCAGGCATTGGAATGGCAACAAGACCTCTCTACTCTTTTACCTGTAACACTGGGTGTTCCTCAAGGTTCTAGACTCGGTCCTCTTCTTTTCAGTATATTCACTAGCTGACTTCAGACTTCAACCCCCTTAGCCTCCATTGTCCAATACGCAGATGCCTCAACTCTAATCTGTGCTGCTCCTTCCCTAAACCAACTTGCATGTAGAACCCTGCAGTCCTTCCTCTCTGTCGAGTCATGGCTATCTGAATCAAAACTGATACTGAACCCTTCTAAGACCAAATTGATGTTCTTTCACCCCATAAATCACGTGACCCCACTATACAAATACATTCATCCAACAAAACCACAATTTCAACACAATCCACACAAAATTATTAGGCATCTTAATTGATAGCAACCTAAAATTCGATATGCACCTAGCACAATCCATCAAGAAAACACATATTAAACTAGGGTCACTCTACAGACTCAAGCCTTTCCTTACCAATATCACAAGACAAGACATAGCCAGAACCCATCTTTTCTCCATCCTACTATATGCATCACCCATCTTAACAAACCTAAACAAAACAGATCTAACTAAGCTGGAGGTCTGCTACAACAAAATTGCAAAATTCACTGCTAACTCGGCCCCATAGAACTCACCACTGCACTGCCTTACAGCAACTGCAGTGGCTAGAATTACCACTAACAACTAACATACACTCGACTGGGTCTATATTAGAACATCGAAGTTTCAAAACTTCGAATGTTCTAATAACGAACCCTATTCAGTGAAAGCTGAAAACATCGAACATACAGAACAGCAAATTTTTTCCTAGGGAAAAACATTTGCTGTTCCAAAACACATACACACAACACAAGCACACCAAACAAACAGCAATCCACACACATGCACCTAAAATCTTACACCTAACCCTACACTAAACTATACACACGCCACTAACTATCCACTTACTTTAACCCAAATCCTAACCCTAAGGTCCGTCATTATCAGACACTCACCTCACTCGTGCCCTAACCCTAACTCACCTACCCTGCCCTAAACCTCACGTCCACACAATCGTACACTTACCTGACCCACATCCTAACCCTAACTCACCTAACCCGCCCTAACCCTCACATCCACACAATCGCACACATACCTAACCTGCACCCTAATCCTAACTCACCTAACCCGCACTAACCCTCATGTCCACACAATTGCGCACATACCTAACCCACACCCTAACCCTAACTACCCTAACCTGCACTCAATCGCACACTTGCCTTAACTTGACCCGTACCTTTCCACCACAGCACTGAAAATACTGCAGCAACAGAAACAGACAACTGAATTCTTTCCCTAGGAAAACATTTGATTTTCTGTTACTTCGATATTTTCGGCTTTCGCTGAATAAGGTTTGATATTAGAACATTCGAAGTTTTGAAACTTCGATGTTCTAATATAGACCCCACTCAACTCACCTTCTTACATAGACTCATCCACCAACCTGATAAAACTCCTACCCTTCAGCTCTTGCCTTAACCTCAAACCAATAATTGTGATCTCTGATCCTCCACCAAATCTCTATTGCAAGTCACCAAATCCCACAATAGAGATGGTGACTCACTCTATTGTAGCTACATCTCCAAAAAATGGAATTCCATCCCTCAGCCTATTATATGCACTCCCAACCCACTTCACTTAAAAAAAACTAAAAGAATTCCTCGCGAACAACTGGATCTGCTCATGCTCATGTCGTGGTTAACTACTTCCAGCTGCTCTTCCTCCCAACATTTATTGCTACTCTCTGTGCACCCACATGTGGCCCAGCTGTTTTCTCCTCCACTCTTCTCACTCCCTCCTGTATCCTCCTTCACTTATAGCTTCCTTCCCTCCTATCGCCTCTGTCCTTTCTATCACCTCTTCTTGTCCTCCTTAGCTTATTTCTCTGTGCAGATTTACCAAGTTGCCTCCCCCTCCTGGATTTCTTTAACTCTTACACTCTATTTTTCAAATGGCCACAAGGGCAAACTGTGATCTTATGCAATGCTTTTCGCATGCACAATTCATTACGTTTTCAAGAATTAGCTGCTGTATGTCACAAATATTCAAACATTTATACTCAATGTGTACTTATTACATGTATATTGTGTTTTAGCTTGAAAATTTCCACACCCTGTCTTTGTACCTTCAGTGTTTGATTTTTGTAAATCCTTGTAATTATTGTTATCTGTAAAAGTTCTCGGTAAAATTTTAGTAAATATTTTTGTAACTTGTTCTGGAGCTTTTCTCCCTGGACCTCTGCTTAAAATGGGCTCACACCCAGTTGGACTATCCTTGTAAACAAATGCAAATAAATAAATAAATAGTGTATGATTGATCCTGGTCTGTTCTGATACTGTGTGTTGCTTTTAGCATGTCTATCTTTCTAAATATTTTTGCTGAACTGTTTCCTCTTGTATACTTTTCTAACAGTGACACTTCATCTTATTTGCTTTATAGTTTTCTATGTTCGATACTTCCGTGATGATATTCAATTTCTTTCCTTTCTTTCCCGTATTGCCCTGTGTTTTTGTGGTAAGACTTTATCTGTTATTAATTTAGCTGCACACTAATATATCTTATTTACTTCTGTTATATCACATGAATTTCTGTTAATAGTCTTGATTACAGTATTTATTTGTTTTATCATTCTTCTAACATTTTGGTTTCAGTTGGAGAGATGATGAAATCAGCTAGCAAAGAAGAATCGTATTGGTGGACTAGAATTCATCCTCAAATCTTGGTGAGTCTCTTCATGAGGTCTATTATTTTTACAAAATTTCACCAAGGCGACACTGCTATATAGACTGTATTTTATATAACATATAACATGAACAGAAGTAGGTTGAAAAATAAAAAGACAGATGGGTGCACTAGTCCTAGGATAAAAAAGTATACAATCCTGCTAGATACATTAGTGCCAGGACTGGAAAAACTGACAGTGTAGGATCTTCAAGTCATGGAAGCATTCCTACAATGGGGTTAGGCTAGGCTAATGGAGAGGGCTGCCCCCATTGCAGAAGGAAGTAGCAGTCCACAAAAACTGACAG
>NC_056736.1:423130588-423147024 GCF_019279795.1 Protopterus annectens
TTGGGCCTTTGTCCCACTTTTATTTATTGGTTTGTCCAGATTTCTTGCTCTAAGATGTTGAGATGTATGTTCTCTACCCTTCTGGACCTTGCACTCTTCTCCCTGCACAGCAGCCTTCTTACTCACATTGACCTACTGGGGCAGTTGACCACCCAGCTGCCTTTTATGCTGCTCAGCTCCACATACTGTTTTTCTTCACTCTTGTAGCCAGAAGCATCCTGAGCCTCTTTACTGCCTACCCCACAAACTACAATCTTGTTTCACCCTCTGCCTTTGCCATAATGCCTTTAAGAATCTAAACCCCTGCTTCTGGCATCCAGCGCCATCTTTCCTTACAGATTAGGTCTCCCTGTGGAAAGGTCTGGTTCCCAGTGGTGTGCGAGAGCCGATTTTGATAACCTTGGTACTTTTATTGTGCTTTTCGATACAATTTTCCCAAAGTGCTTCAGTATAATCTAAGGTACATTGTCCTCTCTCCAGAAGCTGTTAGATTTTATCTGTACTTAGCATTTCTTGTAGAATGAGTCTCCTTTATTATCTGCCTCACTAAAAGAAAAAAGGAGTGCACAACCTTTTTCCCTCTAGATGTTCTAACAAGTGAGTGAGTGTCAATACACAGGGCTACTCAATAGTTGCTACTACTTGTACAGTTAGACACTCAAGACTCTGTTCACCTGCTATAGTTTATTTTTAAAATGTAACAGTATGTATACCATGGTGTACTTATGTCGTGACCCTACCAGTTATGAGTAATGTGTGTCTCGTAAAATTACTCAGCATAGTTCACTGCATTACATTTTCTCATCCAACACTTAGGGGTGAGTAGAGTATGCATACACATTGCCTAAACCTATTTATTTAGATGTGATCTAGCCTTGGTCTCCTGGTCTACTTGGGACTATAGGAATCACTTTGAAGTGATTTTGCTGTGTGTGGCTATAGATCATATATGCCTGCTGTACCTGGTTGTTGGTCTTATTTTATGTCCTGCACCTGACTGATGGATTGTAACTAGATGATTTTTCCTTAGTTTTGTGCTCCACTGAATGTTTTACATGACTGTATTTATTGCTTATAACCACTGCTTTTATAACTAATGAAACTGTACCATTGATACCTTACAATAACTTACTGTTGAGTTTTTCAAACTCACTGTAATGTGTTATTGTTGATCTTTGAGCCTAAAACTTGCTGAAATGTGCTATTGCTGATTTAAGCCACTTTCTCACCCCCCCAGCCAGACCTCTCCCCCCCTTGCCTTTGCTGTAACACCTTATCACTTTTACTTTTCACTCCACCTTTATTCCATCCGTATATCTGTGTACCCCCTCCTGTCTGCTAACTGTTGTATTCACTAAATTTGCACAGTGCGCACTACTCACTCTGAACTTAGCCCTGTGCTTCTGACAAACCCCATAACTTCTCTGCCTTTCTGGACCTTGCACTCTCCTCCCTGGACAGCAGCCTTCTCACTCGCCTTTACCTACTGGTGCAATTGACCATCTGACTGCTCCTCAAATAACTCCACACATTATTTTTCTCTTCACTCTTGTAGCCAGCGGCATCCCAACATACTATTTGGGATAAGAGTTTTATTTGTCGGGATTGGAGCAAGGGCAGAGCCAGTACATTTTTAGGTGTGACTTGAGTGCAGTTTTGAATTGACTACTGGATGGTAACTTGGTTATCGAGGGAGGGAAGTTGTTCCATAGTTTGGATATGGCACAGGAGAATAGAGCTTCTCCTGCCGAGTTTTTGGGTTTGGTGGTAAGAAGTAGATTTTTGCTGTTGGAGCATAGGGGTCTGGAGGAGCAGAAGGGTTGGAGTAGGTTTTGAAGAGATGGGATCTTATGAGGAAGGTTTACAAGTCTGTGGGCAAATGAGAGTTGATTCAGGTGAAGAAGTTGTGGGAGTTCAAGTCAGTCAAGTTCCATAAGTGTGTTACAGTGGTGGTTGTGGTAGGATGCGCCCCTTGCAAATTTTGCAATTTTATTGTAGCAGGTTTTGAGCCTGTTTAGGTTAGAATGTCTAAGGTTGGTAAGTATAGGAGATGCGTACAGTAAGGTGGAGATTAGTTGGGAATTGGCAATAGAGGTTCTGGCTGCCTTGGTTAGGTATTGTTTCTTTCAAGTCTACATCAGAATATCGTTATGTCAAAATGTCAAAGCACATTTATTCTGCACAAAAATGTCAAATGCTGAGTTTGTCGAATGTCCAAAACACTGATTTCTTTCCAAGGGAAAGACATCGGAAGGCCAACAGACAACATAACATAAAAGCTAACATATTTAAGTGGGGGGGGTCTTTGCCCCCCCCCACCATGGGGGAGCTGTGCCTTCCACCCCCCCTTAACTAAATATTCTAACTCTTGAGACCATACTACAGTCGGTAAAGGGCAGGTGTGACAGAATAGCCAACCGATTACTTTCCCTTGGAAAGAAATTAATGTTATGGCCATTCGACAAACTCAGCATTCAACATTTTCATGTCGAATAAAGGTGCTTCGACATTTTCAAATGTCGATAATCTGATACAGGCCCATTTCTTTCTATATAGTGCCCCATGCTTTCTGTGTACTTTTATTATGGTAAGAGATATGTGGAAGTCAAAGTTTAGATTTTTATCAATCTCCAACACCAAGACGCTTGGTGTAATCTGATGGGGAGATGATGGTATTATCTTTGCCAAGAATGTGGAAGTGGGTGGAAGTTTGGTTAGATTTGGAGGGTTGGAAGATAGGGAGTTTGGTCTTGCTTGGATTGAGTAGAAGTCGGGCATTGGATAGCCAGCTTTCTATAGATGTGAATGACTCTTGTGTGATCTTTTAAAGTGAGGGCAGAGCAGATGAGGGTGGAGTCATCTGCAAATTGTATGAGAGAAGCATGCTTGGTGGAGGTATGTACGTTGTTGCTGAATAGGGAAAATAGTAGGGGGCCAAGGATGGAGCCTTGGGGTACACTGAGAGTTATGGGAAGATGAGAGAATAGCTGATCTTGCCAAGCAACTGATTGCTGTTGGCCAGACAGATAGCTATGGAACCAGTTGTTGGCAGAGTGGAAAAAGGAGAGATTAGTGAGGACAGAGAGTAGTATTTTGTGTGATACCATGTCAAAAGCCAATGATAGGTCCAGAAATATAGCGGTGGAGAACAAGCCATTGTTTTTATGATGAAGGATCATGTTAGTGAAAGAGAGAAAGGGGTTAGTAGAGCTGTAATATGGCCTTAAGCCATGCTGAGTTTTGGAGAGGAGACTGTTACTAGGAGCTAGTTTAATACCTGAGAGTTAATATATTTCTCAAGGATCGTGGAGAGTGAGGAAAGGATGGTGATGGGGCAGTGGTTGGAAAGGTCAGTGGAGGAGCTTCCTTTGTGTGAGGGAATGATGTGTAAAATTTTCCACAGAAAAGTTATATAGCTTTCTGATATGGAGCGTTTGATTAATATGAAAATTGGATAAACTAGGGTGTCGGCTGCCATTTTTAGATATTCTGAGGAAAGGTTGTCAGCTGTGAGTTTTGTAGGCTTAAGTTCTGTCAGAAGTCTTTTTATACAGGAGGTGGGTATTGTGGAGAAGGTGAAAGAGGGGGTGGAGAATTAGGGTTGACAGTGGAGGTAGTGGATGAGGGGTGTTGTTGTTTGGCTAATGATAGTATGGTTTCAGTAAAGTGTTTAATGAAAGAGTCAGCAATACTGCTGGAGGAGGAGGGGATGGTAGGTGGGGCGGTGCCATTTGACCTGGATAGAGTATGGAGTTTATTGTGGACCAGACTTAGGTTCATAGGTAGGTACTAGGCTATTGGCCCTAGGGCCTATATAAGCCTAGCCAAAAGGTACCCTGGCTTTTGTCACCCAAGAAAATTATTTTCCTGTGCCCCTGTCGAGCAGAGCCACAGAAGTGATCCCCGGGGTGAATTTCCTATCCCCCATCCAATCATCAAGATTTTTCTTGAAGAGTACTAATGAGGAGCTTTGTTTGATATAGATAGGTAGTTTGTTCCATAGTATGGGAAGTCTCTGGAACAGGAATCTAGTCCTCCAGCATGTTTTGTTTATTGTGGTGACAAGGTTTAGGTCCCTAGAGCATGCAGCTCAGAGGGATTGGGATTTCTTTAAGTGGAGCATGTCCAAAAGCTCTGGGTTTGACACAGCTTTGTGTGTTAGGCAGAGATTGCCTCTGAGTAGACAATATGCAATGGAGTAAAGCTGCAGCTTTTTTTTTTAGATGGTCTGCGTAGGGCATCTGTTTGAGGCCGGTAATCCTCTTTGTGAGGTATCTCTGCGGCCTTTCCAGTTGTTGTAGATGTCTTGTGAGGTACCGTTGTACTCTATAATGGGTCTAATGAGTGATGAGCAGAGGGGAACAATGACCTCTTTTTTCCTGGATGAGAAACCTTTTGTGACGAGGTGTGCCAAGTAGAAGGATTTCCTGACTACTGTGGTGATGTGATTATCAAAGGAGAGACTACTGTCCACCTGTGCCCCAAGGTCTCTTATCACACTTTCAGTGTTAAGTAGACTACCAGCTATGTGGTAGTTCATCGGTACAGAGTTTTTCCAAAAGGGATGACAATTCACTTTTTGGCATTGAGCTTGAGGCCATGGCTTTGACCAGGCATCTGTCTCAGTGAGGCCCTTCTGTAGGATGCCCACATCTTTTTGAGTTTTGATTATGGCTCCTAGTTTGCAGTCATCTGTGAACTTCATTAGCCAAAGACCTTCTGTGTTAGCCTGTACTTCAGAGAAGTAGATACCAAACAGGAGAGGACCCAGGACTGAACCCTGTGGTACTCTACTTGTCACTGGTCTGAAGTTGGATTTGGAGTCTGCTACTTTCACAGTGTAGGCTCTGTCAGTGAGCCAGTTGGCAACCCATCTTATGACATAGGGATTTATATCTAGTTTAGTGACTTTATCTATAATTCCAGAGTGGGGGATGGTGTTGAAAGCCTTGGCGAGATCTAGATAGACTGTGTGAACCACCTTACCCTCATCTACGGCTTTGATGACTGCTTCAAAGAAGTCTATCAGGTTTAGGAGACATGATCTGCCTTTTACAAACCTGAACTAGGTGGGGTCCTGAGTTTGGAGATTACCAATGTCACTGTTTATAAGTTCCATGATGATACGTTCCATAGCCTTGCAGACCAGGCTCATCAGGCTGTAGTTTCCCAGGTCCATGGTGGCTCCCCCTTTATGGAGTGAGATAACCCTCGCTGTGTGCCATTCAGTGGACACATAGCCTGAGGTGACAGTATGATTGAACATGGTACTTAGGTGGGGTGCCAGTTCATTCTGTAGTCCATGTAGAATGCAGCCTGGGATGTTGTCAGGTCCCATGGATGCTGTGTTCTTGGCTTTGGAGAGTGTGTTTTTTACCTGTGCAGCCATGATTACAGGAACTTTGCATTCTTCCAGTATAGAGATGCACTGAACCTATCTGCCAGGATGTTGGCAATATCAGTTGGTTCTGTATATTTAGTGTCATTGTGCTGTAACTCAGAGCAGATCTAAGTGTTGGCATTGAGATTCCTGACATAGCTATAGATTGCTTTGTGGTTATCCTTAGAGTCAGTGGCGATTTTGTTTTCTTAGCTAGCTTTGGAGGATTTTATGAGGAATCTCAGCTTCTTACTGAGGCTGAGCAGGGAGTTCCTCCAATCATGGGATTTTACTCTTTTTTGCAACAGATTCTTTCTTCTGTTGTAGAGTTTGTTTATGGCAGGGGACCACCAGATTGGCTTCCTTTTTTTGGAGGATAGCATCTTGGTTCTGTTAGGGATTGCATGATCCATGCACTCGTGTAAGTGCTTATAAAGTGCATTTGTGTAGGATTCAGCAGTCATACCTCTATTGTCCATCAGCATGGGTGTCATGAAGTTTACCACTTCTGTCTTAAGAAGCGTGAAGTTGGCTTTGGAGAAATTTTTTACAGTGGTTTCCCTAATGGGGGCTGTGGGAGGGATGTGGATATCTAAGGTGATTAGCTTGTGGACAGATCTTACCAACGAGGAATTGACCTCTGGTGTGGAGCACCGGTTGCCCATGTTGGTAATAACCAGGTCTAGGATATTGCTGCCCCTGGTGGGGGTGTGGATAAGTTGATCCAAGGCATTGGAATTTATGAATTCCAGAAAACGTTGAACACAAGAGTTGGTACATGAGTAGTTTTCCCTGTTAATGGTGGGGTAGTTGAAATTGCCCATTATTAGGGTGTTAGGTTGTACCCTAATATTTTCCAGTGTATCAAGAAATGAGGAGTGGGAATCCTGGGGCATGGTGGGGGATCTGTAGCAAGCTACAATTTGGATTGCTGTCTTGCCCAGAGTTAGTTGCGCTTGGATAATCTCAGATGCATTATGCTGAGCAACTAGCCTGGAGGTGTGGATATCCTTAATGAATATGGACACACCTCTGCCTTTAGCGTTTTGGTCCAGGTTAGGTGGCTGAAAGGTGTGGTATGAATTATAGCCTGGTAATTTAGGGGTACTCTCTGGAGCCTTGAACCAGGTCTCTGTCACTGCACAGATGTCGATGTTCTCCATTTTAAGGAGTGCCTAAAGTGAGTGCATTTTGAGGGTTAGACTTCTAGCATTGAGTAGCAACACCCTCAGATTCTGCTTGCTTGTACCTGTTACAGTGGTGAATTTGTCATTTGAATCTTGCCTAAAAAAGGCACTATAGGGGTGGCTAGAGCCTTAACCAGTATCAGGAATCCCAGGGGGGAGACAGGTGCAGGCCATCTCTGGCAAAGCATTGTGTCATCCCAGGCATGTAGATACTGGATCCCTTTAGAATGACACCAGAAGCTTAGCCAATTGTTGAAGTCAATCATTTTGTCCTTGTACTGTAGTATCATTCTTGGTGATAGCAAGATGCTACTCAGGGCTACTGTCATACCTGCCTGGGCTACAAGATCGGACAGCTCCTCCATGTTCCTTTTCATGTAGCCCAGGGAGGTACGTCTCAGGTCATTCACACCAACATGGACAATGACAGTCATATATGTACTTGTTGTGGAGTGACCTGAGTGCATGCATTATGTGGCGGATCCTGGCACCCGACAGGCAGCTGACAGCAACTTTCTTCTTGTTTAGCCTGGTGAGTGGAACATCAGTGTGCCTGACTATAGAGTCACCTATGACTAGAGTGCTGGGTACGTTGTTATGCCTTATGGGCTGTGGTTGAGTGGCACACTGAGTTTGTGGGCTATGTGTCATTTGGGTTGTGTTGGGGGGTGGAGGTTGCTTGTGTTTCTGCTTTGGAGGTCCCTGTTGCTCGGGCATGTTTTTACTGAGAGCCTCCACAAATGTAGGTGTGTGTTTTGTGTTTCTATGTGTGTGTTTTGGTGGTGTAGGTTTGGAGGGACTACGTGATGAGTGTGGTGTGGTGCAAGTGTTTAACTTCTCCTCTTGACTGTCTAGTCCAGTCTTGGGTGAAGAGAGCTTTGCTTCCAGTTTGGCTATATAAGTGTATCTCTCACAGGTTGTAGTGTTTGGTGGTAGGAGGAGAGGGTGTCTGGGTACATGAGGCAATTGCTGCATTGCCACAAGATGCCCAGATTCATCAGGTAAACAGGAGAAAACCCCAAGAGCTGACCCTTAGACATGCCTGGATAGGTGCTTATTTGTTAAGTACTAAAAACTGTTTTCCTCTAGACAAGTGAGGAAAGTTGAGTGCTGTAGTAATTTGTAGCTTATTTAATGCTTACAATGAGTTCTGAACAAGTGCTGAGCTCAAAGAAACAGACTTGAGTGCTGAAACTAGAAAACTGGCTAGTTCTAAGAAACAAAATTAAGCTAGGAGGCTTCCCTCCAACACAGAAAGGCTTGGGGGCTCAGAAGCTTACAAACAGTCCTGGATACAGCAAATCTGTATCTGGACTAGACAATTTATAGGAAAGGCAGGAAACAAGCTTAGAAATTTTTTTTTGAGTGGAAAGAGAGAAAGGAGGAGCAGAAACTAAATGGATTGGCCTTCTCAAATGTTCTCCATGGATTAGGTAGAATGAGCTAATGACACTAGACTGGAAAGAGGGTCCCAGATCAAATTTACAGTAGGGGCGGGCAGCTGCAAAGCCACCAAGTATAAGAACAGCATACAAATATGGAGGGAGGGTGGGAAACAAACTGCAGAAATGTTTCTCACAGCAGAAAAGCAACAGTGAGCCTTTAAATGAAAGTTTTAAACAGATAAAGGAGCCTCTAGAGAAAGCTTTTAACTGCAAACAAGTTATCAGAACAAACAACCCAAACAGATGTTTAATAAAAGTGGAAAATTTCCAGTTAAAAAAGCTGTGGTGGTACAGCGGTTCCATTGTTGCCTCACAGCAAGAGGATCTCCCATTCGATTCTCAGCTAGTGTGCGGGGAGTGCCTTCTGTGCGGAGTCTGCATGTCCTCCCCGCGGTCGAGTGGCCTCCGAAAGACATGCATGAATGGGTGTGCCTTCGCTGAAGGTTGGGCATCGGGCTGGCAACTTGGCACCATAGAAATCTACTGCCAGTCATTAGCGGACCGGAGTTCCGCTGTGGTGACCCCTTACCGGGAAAAGCCGAAAAGATAAACAACAACCTCACACACAGTTAAACTAGCTAGAAAAGTATGCAGTAGACAAAGTGCTATAAATACCTTGAAAAAATAAGCAAAAAAACAGGATACTTAATGTTATATATTATAGATCCGAGTTTGCTCAGTGTCCTTCCTTCGATTAGCTCAGTGTGAAATGGCAGACAAACTCACAAACCTAACTTCTTAGGTAACAGAAAGTTGAACCCTGAGACAGCTTTAAAAAAAACTCAAAAGAACCAATGAGGTGCTTACTCTAAGCTGTAGCCCAGGTGACCCAGTCAGCCAATGACCTTAAACAATCCTCTCTCACTGAAATGCCTAATGGCTTTGGCTAAACCAAGATGTCCTTGATTAGGGCTGTGATGGGAGAAGTTTAGGGTGGACTGATACTAAAGGGCTTTATCTGTTTATATTTGCTTTTTGACCTTGTTTTGCAATTCAAAGAAGGACTGCCTAGCGGAGGAGGATTTTGTTAGGCACCAGTGTTCCCAAGCTTTATCCCTAATTTTCATTAGTCCCTGGGTGTTTTTTTGAAGCAAGGTGGAGCTTTTAGTTTGACTCTGGTGTATCTTAGGTGAGTATAGATGTGTAGGATGTTGAGGAAGGTGCTAATGAAGAAGTGGACGGCTTCATCTAGCTTGAGGTATTTTAGCGGTGTCCAGTTACATTTTTGGAGGGAAGAGATAAAAGAGTAGGGGTTAAAATTCGCCTTGTTAAAGATTTGTCTATGGATAATGGGATTGGTATTGTTAACATGGTGTTTGTGAAGGAAAGTAGGGGTATGGTCAGTGAACCTGTCTGGTCGACAGCCAGTTGTGTAGGAATGGGGATCTTTATTAACTAGCATCCAGTCGAGGATGGTATGATTGTTGGGGTTTTAATTTATATTGGTGGGTGATTGTATTAGTTGAGACAAATCATATAGATTTAGGTGTATGGCCAAGTGGTCATTATTACACGATAGCCAGTTGATGTTAAAGTCGCCGAGGATAATGGTTTCCTGGAGTAAAGAAAGATTAGCCTTAGGGGAAGTATATTTTGGCCTGGAGGGAAGTAGCAGACGATGATGCTGATGGTTTTATTTGGGTTCAGTTTGCTTCTCCCCCTCCTCACATTCTTGCTTTTACTTCTTTCCAACCTCACCTCATATCATATTCAGCTAACCCTACAATGCTCCTCCCCAACCTTCTCTCACTACACTACAGCCTTACATACCATTGCACCTCCTCTGTTTCACCTTCACTTTTCACCTGTACTGAAGCCACTCTCTCCAAAATCAAATTACACCCATGATCACGTCACCTTACAAAACCAAACAAAAAGTTCTCTCCCTCTACCTCTTTATTACATTTCTCCACCATCCCTTCCACACCCTCAAACTCTCAGGTGACATTCACCCCAACCCTGGCCCTAACATTATGCCATCCACTCCTACCACAGCCTATACTACCCATTTACACACACCACACCCTCACCCCAAGCACCTATGCTTTTACTCTATAAACACCCATAGTATCCTTAATAAGGTAGCAGAAAAAAACACTTTATTCAACTGCTTTACAGTGTCTGTGTTTCCTCCTCTTACTCTATTACTTCATCTTGCTTTTTCTGCTAATTGTTTTCTAAAGTGTTCAATTCTATCTTCTCTGCTGCATTTATTACTGATTGTTTTTAGCCTGTTTAAATTGTAAGTGTTATTGTAAGCCTCTTAATTTTGCTTTAAACACTTGGGCTTTAGGCCTACCCCTTAGTTCTCCATGGCCTCTCTCCCTCAGATTCTGACAAATATGGATGGACAATTTCCTACGGTATCTCCTGCCAGCCTGGTTGATATGGGCATCCTGTGACAGTGTAGCAACTGCCTCATGTTGATGGACAACCATCTACTACTACCACCTAGGAACACAATTTGTGAGAGATGCAATTACATAAGGAATCAAGAGTCTATACTCTCTCCCTCACAAGCCAGTATATATGGCACTGAGAAGGTAGTCAACACAATCACTACACCTCAAACAACACCCACAACTACACAACACACACCCACATATGCGGAGGTTCTCAACAAAAATAAACCCAAGTAAAGGAGACCTCAGAGGCAAAAACACAGGGTAATCTCCACAATCCTCCACACCACATACCATGCATAGTCAACACACCTGTGTCTTGTAACCACTAAGGCCTAACCATAAACCCAACATATTAGTCATAGGAGACTCCATTGTGAGACACACAGATGTACCTCTCACCAGGCTGGATAAGGAGAAAGTCACGGTTAGTTGTTTGTCAGGTGCCAGAACCAACCATATCACACATGCACTCAAGCCTCCCCTGGACTATATGAAGAGAGACGTGATTGAGCTTGCTGAATATGTGTCCCAGGCAGGTATGTTCCTAGCCTTAAGCGGCATTCTACCATCACCCAGAGTGATGCCTCAATACAAATAGAAAATGATTGACTTTAACAATTGGCTTAGTTTCTGGTGTCATTCCAGGGGGATCCAGTACCTGACAGCCTGGGAAGATGTGATCAACAGACCAAGATGCTTTGTTAGAGATGGCCTGCATCTGTCTCACTTGTGATTTGGGCTCCTGGCAAAGGCCCTTGCCTCCCCCATAGTGTCTTTTTTAGGAAAAGTCATGAGGTCAATACTACCAACATAAAAATTTCAACAAAATGCAAATTAAAGGTCATGCTACTAAACAGAGTCTAAACATGAAACTGCATTCATTGCAAGCATTCTTAACCCTGGAAGATGCTGACATTTGTGCAGTCACAGAAACCTGGTTCAAAGCTGTGGGAGAGTACTCCAGCCTTACCTGGTTACGCATGCTATCATGCATTCAGACCCCAAACTCTGGGCAGCAAAGCCAAGGGGGGTGGAGTTTCAATATATATTGCAGACACACTCACCTCCAGGCTGGTCAAACAGTATGATGCACAGGAGACACTCCAGGTGCAGTTGTCCATTGGCAAGACCCCTATTCAAATCATAGCTAGCTACAGGCCCCCAGATTTGACTCAATATCCGATGTCCTATCTGGTCCTCTTCGAATCTATCAAAATTCAACCCTTTACCCTGATCCTGGGTGACTTTAATTACTCAACCATAGATTGGAAAAACTAGAGTTCTACTCAAAAGCTTTGTTGTGTTTTATCTGACCATTAAACACTGCAGTGAATACCTCAAGTTTTGTGCTTTTGTTTTACATTTTTACTTGGGATTCTTTGGCATTAAGGTGCTTTTGTATTTCATAGGTTCATAGGTAGGTACTAGGCTATCGGCCCAAGGGCCTATGTAAGCCTAGCCAACAAGGATCCCTGGCTTACGCCACCCAAGAAAGTTATTTTCCTGTGCCACTGTCGAGCAGAGAGACAGAAGTGATCCCCGGGGTGTATTTCCTATCTCCCATCCACTCATCAAGATTTTTCTTGAAGAGTACTAATGAAGAACTTTGCTTGACATAGATGGGTAGCCTGTTCCAGAGTATGGGAAGTATCTGGGACAAGAATCTATCCCTCCAGCATGTCCTGTTTATTGTGATGACAAGGTTTAGGTCCCTAGAGCATGTAGCTCAGAGGGATTGGGATTTCTTTAGGTGTAGCATGTCCAACAGCTCTGGGTTTGACATAGCATTATATGTTAGGGAGAGATCACTTTGGAGTAGGCGATATGCTATGGAGTAAAGCTGGAGTTTTTTGAGATGGTCAGTGTAGGGTATTTGTTTGAGGCCAGTAATCCTCTTTGTGAGGTACTTTTGTGGTCTTTCCAGCTCCTGCAAATGTCTTGTGAGGTACATTCCAAAAGGGGCGTTGTACTTTATAATGGGTCTAATGAGTTTCGAGTAGAGGGGAACAATTACCTCTTTTTTCCTGGATGTGAACCCTTTTATGATGAGGTGTGCCACGTAGGACTTCCTGACTACTGTGGCGATGTGACTATCAAAGGAGAGACTACTGTCCACCTGGGTCCCAAGGTCTCCTATCACACATTCTGTGTTAAGTAGATTGCTGCCTATGTGGTAGCTCATGGGTACAGCGTTTTTACCAAAGGGGATGACACTGCACTTTTTGGCATTGAGCTTGAGGCCATGGCTCTGACACCAGGCATCTGTCTCAGCAAGGCCCTTCTGTAGGATGTCCACATCATTTGGGGACTTGTCTATGGCTCCTAGTTTGCAGTCATCTGAGAACTTCATTAGCCAGAGGCCTTCTGTGTTAGCCTGTGCTTCAGAGAAGTAGATACCAAACAGGAGAGGTCCCAGGACTAAACCCTGTGATACTCCACTTGTCACTGGTTTGAGGTCAGATTTGGAATTTGCAACTTTTACAGTGTGGGTTCTGTCAGTGAGCCAATTAGCAACCCATCTTGTGATGTAGGGATTTATACCTAGTTTAGTGAGTTTAGTTATAATTCCAGAATGGGGATGGTGTCGAAAGCCTTGGCGAGGTCAGGATAGGCTGTGTGAACCACCTTACCCTCATCTACGGCTTTGGTGACTGCCTCAAAGAAGTCAATCAGGTTCAGTTGGCATGATCTGCCTTTCACAAACCCAAACTGGGTGGGATCCAGAGTTTGGAGGTTACCTGCCTGGGCTACAAGATCGGAGAGCTCTTCAATGTCTCTTTATGAGTTTCATGATGATCCGTTCCATGGCCTTGCAGACCAGGCTCGTCAGGCTAATAAGGCAATAGTTCCCGGGATCAGTGGTGGCTCCCCCTTTGTGGAGTGGGATAACTGTTGCTGTGCGCCATTCAGTGGGCACAAAGCCCGATGCAAGGCTATTATTGAACATGGTGCTTAGGTGGGGAGCCAGTTCATTCTGAAGTTCATGTAAAGCACAGCCTGGGATGTTGTCATGGATGCTGTGTTTTTGGCTTCAGAGAGTGCAGCTTTTACCTGCGTAGTTGTGATTACAGGGACTCTGCATTCTTCCCGTATAGATGTGGGCCCTTTAGGGGGTGTGGGGGGGGGTAAAGTTAGCACTGAACCTATATGCCAGGATGTTGGCACTATCAGTTGGTTCTGTAATTTTTGTGCTGTTGTGCTGTAACTCAGAGCAGATCTGGGTGTTGCCATCGAGATTCTTGACATAGCTATAGAATGCTTTGTGGTTGTCCTTAGAATTAGTGGCAATTTTGTTTTCATAGCTAGCTTTGGAAGATCTTATAAGGGATCTCAGCTTCTTACTGAGACTGACCAGGGAGCTTCTCCACTCATGGGATTTTACTCTCTTTTGCAACAGTTTCTTCCTTCTGTTGTACAGTTTGTTTATGACAGGGGACCACTAGATTGGCTTCCTTTTTTTGGAGGATAGCATCTTGGTTCTGTTAGGGATAGCATGATCCATGCACTCTTGTAAGTGCTTATAGAGTGCACTTGTGTAGGATTCAGCAGTTGAAACTGTATTCTCTATCTGTATGGGTATCATGAAGTTCACCACTTCTGTCTTAAGAAGCATGAAGTTGGATTTGGAGAATTTTTTACCATGGTGTCCTTAATGGGGGTGGGGGAGGTGGATATCAAGGGTGATTAGCTTATGGTCGGATCGGACTAACGAGGAGTTGACTTCAGGTGTGGAACACCGGTCACTCATGTTGGTAATGACTAGGTCTAGGATATTGTTGCACCTGGTGGGGGTGTGGATAAGTTGATTCAGGGCATTGGAGTTTATGAATTCCAGAAAGTGTTGAGCTAAGGAGTTGTTACACGAGTAGTTTTCCCAGTTAATGTTGGGTAGTTGAAGTCGCCCATTATTAGGGTGTTTGGTTGAACCCTAATATTTTCCAGTACATCAAGAAAAGAGGAGTAGGAATCCTGGGGCATGGTGGGGGATCTGTAGGAAGCTACAATTTGGATTGCAGTTTTGCCCAGAGTTAGCTGCACTTGGATAACCTCAGATGCATTATGCTGAGCAACTAGCCTGGAGGTGTGGATATCCTTAATGAATATGGACACACCTCTGCCTTTGGTGTTTTGGTCCAGGTTACATGGCTGAAATGTATGGTATGAGTTATAGCCTGGTAGTGCAGGGGTGCTCTCTGGAGCCTTGAACCAGGTCTCAGTCACTGCACAGATATCAATGTTTTCCATTTTAAGGAGTGCCTTGAGTGAGTGCATTTTGAGATTTAGACTTCTAGCATTGAGTAGCATTACCCTCAGTTTTTGCTTGCCTGTTCCTGTTACGTTGGTGAATTTGTCTTTTGAACCTTGCCTAAAAAAGGCACTATAGGGGCGGCAAGAGCCTTAGCCAGTATCCAGAATCCCAGGGGTGACAGGTGCAGGCCACCTCTGGTAAAGCATCATGGTCTGTCGACCATGTCATCCCAAGCAGACAGATACTGGATCCCATTAGAAAGACACCAGAAGCTTAGCCAATTGTTGAAGTCAATCATTTTGTCCTTGTACTGCGGTATCATTCTGGGCGATGCCAGAATGCTACTCAGGGCTAGGGTCATACCTGCCTGGGCTACAAGATTGGAGAGCTCTTCCATGTCTCTTTTCATGTAGTCCAGGGAGGTATGTCTCAGGTCATTCACACCAACATGGACAATGACAGAGTCATATTTGTACTTGTTGTGGAGTGACCTGAGTGCATGGGTTATGTGGTGGATCCTGGCACCCGACAGGCAGCTGACAGTAACCTTCTCCTTGTTTAGCCTAGTGAGTGGGACATCAGTGTGCCTGACTACAGAGTCACCTATGACTAGTGTGTTGGGTATGTTGTTTTGCCTTATTGGCTGTGGTTGAGTGGCACACTAAATCTGTGGGCTAAGTGTCATTTGGGTTGTGTTGGGGGATGGAGGTTGCTTGCGTTTCTGCTTTGGAGGTCTCTGTTGCTTAGACAGATTATTATTGAGAGCCTCCGCTAATGTTTTTCTGTTACTATGTGTGGATTTTGGTGGTGTAGATTTAGTGAGACTATGTGAGGAATGTGGTGTGGTGCAAATGTTTACCTTCTCCTCTTGACTGTCAAGTTCAGTCTTGGTTGGTGAGAGCTTTACCTCCAGTTTGGCTAGATAATTGCATCTCTCACAGGTTGTAGTGTTGGGTGGTAGGAGGAGCGGGTTTTCTGTGTACATGAGGCAATTTCTGCATTGCCTCCAGATGCCCAGATTCATCAGATAGAAAAGAGAGAACACTGGGAGCTGACCCTTGGACATGCCTGAATACAAAACTATTTTCCTCTAGATAAGTGAGGAAAGTGAGTACAAGAGCTGTTTTTCTCTAAGCAAGTGAGAAAAGTAAGTACAAAAACTGTTTTCCTCTAGGTAATGAGGAAGACTGAGTGCTGTAGTAATTAATAGGTTATTTAGTGCTTACATCAAGTTCTGAACAAGTGCTGAGCATGAATAAGCAAATTCAAGTGCTAAAACTAAGAATCTTTATCTGGACTAAACTAGTTACAGGAAAAGGGGGAAACAAGTGCAAATGTGGGCTTTTAAATCAGAAAGTTGAGAGAGATGGAAAAGATTGCCCAAATGGCCAATAACTACAATATCTGGGCCAAAACCACTCCTTATGCGGTAGATAGGTTACCTAGTGCTTACCACTCCCACTGATAAGCTAGAAGGCTTCCCTCCAACACAGAAAGGCTTGGGGGGCTCAGAAGCTTACATACAGTCCTGGATACAGCAAATCTGTAACTGGATTACACTAGTTACATGAAAGGTAGGAAACAGGCTTACAGTATTTTTTTTTTTTTACAGAAAAGTAGCTAAAACAGCAGTAAAAAGAATTCACATGCAGTGCAGGCTAGCACACTTGAGTATGTAGCAATATTAGACCAAACACAGTTTAAAAAATGCAATTAAATTAAAAAGGACTAAAAGCAAGTGCAGAAAGAGTTTATTAGGTAGAATGTGGT
>NC_056736.1:423147524-423226496 GCF_019279795.1 Protopterus annectens
ACCCAGAAGCTTAGCCAATTGTTGAAGTCAATCATTTTGTCCTTGTACTGCGGTATCATTCTGGGCGATGCCAGAATGCTACTCAGGGCTAGGGTCATACCTGCCTATGTTACAAGATCAGAGAGCTCTTCCATGTCTCTTTTCATGTAGTCCAGGGAGGTACATCTCAGGTCATTCACACCAACATGGACAATGACAGAGTCATATTTGTACTTGTTGTGGAGTGACCTGAGTGCATGGGTTATGTGGTGGATCCTGGCACCCGACAGGCAGCTGACAGTAACCTTCTCCTTGTTTAGCCTGGTGAGTGGGACATCAGTATGCCTGACTATAGAGTCACCTATGACTAGTGTGTTGGGTATGTTGTTTTGCCTTATTGGCTGTGGTTGAGTGGCACACTGAGTCTGTGGGCTATGTGTCATTTGGATTGTGTTGGGGGATGGAGGTTGCTTGCGTTTCTGCTTTGGAGGTCTCTGTTGCTTAGATAGATTATTATTGAGAGCCTCCTCGAATGTTTTTATGTTACTATGTGTGGATTTTGGTGGTGTAGATTTAGTGAGACTATGTGATGAGTGTGGTGTGGTGCAAATGTTTACCTTCTCCTCTTGACTGTCAAGTTCAGTCTTGGTTGGAGAGAGCCTTACCTCCAGTTTGGCTAGACGAGTGCATCTCTCACAGGTTGTAGTGTAGGGTGGTAGGAGGAGAGGGTTTTCTGTGTACATGAGGCAATTTCTACATTGCCTCAAGATGCCCAGATTCATCAGATAGACAGGAGAGAACACTGGGAGCTGACCCTTGGACATGCCTGAATAAAAAAAATATTTTCCTCTAGATAAGTGAGGAAAGTGAGTACAAGAGCTGTTTTTCTCTAAGCAAGTGAGAAAAGTAAGTACAAAAACTGTTTTCCTCTAGGTAATGAGGAAGACTGAGTGCTGTAGTAATTAATAGGTTATTTAGTGCTTACATCAAGTTCTGAACAAGTGCTGAGCATGAATAAGCAAATTCAAGTGCTAAAACTAAGAATCTTTATCTGGACTAAACTAGTTACAGGAAAAGGGGGAAACAAGTGCAAATGTGGGCTTTTAAATCAGAAAGTTGAGAGAGATGGAAAAGATTGCCCAAACGGCCAGTAACTACAATATCTGGGCCAGAACGACTCCTTATGTGGTAGATAGGTTACCTAGTGCTTACCACTCCCACTGATAAGCTAGAAGGCTTCCCTCCAACACAGAAAGGCTTGGGGGGCTCAGAAGCTTACATACAGTCCTGGATACAGCAAATCTGTAACTGGATTACACTAGTTACATGAAAGGTAGGAAACAGGCTTACAGTATTTTTTTTTTTTTACAGAAAAGTAGCTAAAACAGCAGTAAAAAGAATTCACATGCAGTGCAGGCTAGCACACTTGAGTATGTAGCAATATTAGACCAAACACAGTTTAAAAAATGCAATTAAATTAAAAAGGACTAAAAGCAAGTGCAGAAAGAGTTTATTAGGTAGAATGTGGTAAAGAGAATGGGACTGGGGGAGTGTCCCAGATCAAATCTACAGTGGGGCAGGCAACTGCAAAAGCCACCAAATTTAAACTACAAGCCAGAAATAGGGAGGGTGGGTGGGACAAAACACCTTCAGCAGAGATCTGAAAAACTATAAGCAACAATTAACAGTACAAACTCTAAAACCAAAAAAATTCTGTTTGGATTTCTTGGCACCTTATAGCATGTTATAGTTTGATGGAAGGCCATACTGACTGTTCGCTCACTACTACTGCTCAGGTACATGTTGCCCAGGGTACCCCAAGCAGAATGGCGAGAATCCATGTTTTTTTAAAAATTGATGAGAATCCATTGTTTAATATTTTTATTGCTGCTGCCTATGGAGGTAACTCTTGCACTTTATCCAATTTGTCTAACAACAATGAGATAGACAAGTTACAACAAAGTTTGAAGTCTTTGAAATTTAAAACAGAGCAGTTTAAAAGACTTCAATGGCAAAGATTTAGTTTTAACGTCTATCTGCAGTTGGGTATAGTACCTAGGGGATTTAGAATAATTAAAATGCCAATGTACGGCAATAAGTACCCCGGTTTGCTTCTTAAGTGGCAGGAGCTTAATTTACAGCTCAGTGCACAATACATGAAATTAACAAATGACTTTTTTACTAAAGAAGAGACTGATCTAGTGAAAGAAATTCATGATTTGGAAATTAGCGTCACTCAATCGCTTAATTTTTTAGCTGTTATATATGGGTATGACTGTTTGCTACAACAACTTAAAATATTTGACGATGGGCTAATAGCCACCAAGAAACGTAAACTAACTTGAGACATTGATGATTTAAAAAATATTTTCTCTTGGCCTTAACTATCCCCGTCAGCCGAGATGAGGAGACCTAGTACATCTAACCAATCAGAGACTGTAGTAGGGACAACACCCTCCACTACTATCCAACTAGAATCGGCAAATACTAGTAATGGGAATGGCTGTATAGCTGAAGAAGGCATCCAATTGCTGAACAGCATCGAAGTGATCCCACCCGATGGTGCCAAATCGGTGAAATATGGAGATAAACCTTCTGAAATGGATACTTTTGTTTCTACACAGTCCTCTAATGAAATACAAAAGACAATTAAAGTCAAAAGCCAATTACAGCCTCCTGAGCGATGGTATAAACAGCTTCACAGCCCCCTCCCCCTCTGTAGGAACTGACACCAATGTCCAAATCTACACCAAAGTACTATACAAGCATTTATATAGATGCATGGAATCAGGAATACCTGACAGGATGAAATCACACTCTGCACGAAAGAGTAAACCTGTCTGGTGGACATCTACAATAAATAAACTATACAACAAAAGGAAAAAAGTGCTGTCCATGACCAAGTAGGAGCAAGTGCCCAGTTGGAAGCAACCTCTCCATAGTCTGAACAAGCAAATAAGACCATTAGTGAAATGCTCTAAAGCCAACTTCAATTCCAAATTGGCCATATCTACTACAGACAATCATAAGTCCTTATTCACATGTGTCTGCAATCTCAAAGGGAGCACCCAGATCTGTTCAGAACTAGTGGTCAAGGACACCACATACACAAATGCTGTAGATATAGCCAGTCTACTGGCTGACATATTCAGTGAAAACTTCACCCCTCTTTCCCCCATCAGTAAATTCAGACATCCCCTGTACCTGCCCCCACCCCTATCTCTAGTGAACAGGTCATCACTGCCCTCTCAAAGAGATGGGTAGCAAACTGGCGCACTGATAGAACTCACCTAATCAAAATAGAGGAAGCCCTCTCAAGCAGTCGAGCCATAACGAGTGGTGTACCCAAGGGGTCAGTCTGGTGGACTATGTTATTCAGGATCTACTTCTCTGAGGTGCAAGCCAAAACCAGTGGGTTGTGGCTTACCAAGTTTGCAGATGACTGCAAGCTGGGTGTGGTCATCAATTCCCCAAGTGATGTGGACATCCTCCAAGAGGGTCTCACCCAAACAAATGACTGGTGCTAGAAACATGGCCTCAAGCTGAATGCCAAAAAATGCATCATCATCCCCTTTGGGAGAGTGACATCCCCACATATTATCACATTAATAACAATGTCCTAAGCACACAATCAGTAGTGAGGGATTTGGGCACCTAGGTTGATAGCAACCTGACTTTTGACCACCATGTTGCTTCTGTTGTATGGAATTCTTTCTACATGGCCCATCTCATAAATAAGGGTATCTCATCCAAGGACAAGAGGTCATAAAATCCCTGTATTCTTCCCTTATAAGATGAATTATTGAGTATAACACCCCCTTCAGCATGTACTTTGCAAAGCACATGCAGCAGCTGGACAGACCACAGAGGTTCCTCACCAGGAGAAGCCAGGGCCTCAAACATCTACCCTACACAGATAGGCTAAAACCCTGTCCCTCTACTCAGTTTCATACAGAGTCCTCTGAGGTGACCTCTGTCTGGCAGACAAAGCAATCTTAGACCCCACTTTGATGGGACTGCTGCATATCCGCAAGTCAAGCTCCACTCGAGTAACCCGCACATGCAACCTCAACCTGGTCTGTGACATCAATAGGACTTGTTTGCGGGACAGATTTGTGTGCCAGAGACTCCCCCCTCTGTGGAATAGACTCCCTCTCCACATGAAGCAGAGCACCTCATTATCCCTTTTTAAGCTCTACCTGGATAACTGGATGGGAAACAGAAAATGCACCCCTGTGATTCCACCTGTATCCCTGCTGAACAGGGGCTTTGGTGCTGACTTGTCTAAACTTGGGCTAAACTCTTGGCTAGGCTTATAAGGGCTTCAGGGCCAATAGCCTAGTAACTTCCTATGATCCTATGAATTCCACTCTTAGATAGACCAACATCCCCTCTGGCATAGATACACCCTCTGAAACGTGGCTAAAACCACACAGTGCAGACAATGAATTTCTTCCTCCGGGATATAACATCATACGCTAAGACAGAACACAGAAAAAAGGTGTAGTTGTTACCATTGTGTACTCTGAACTCCTAACTTTAACACCCCCCCCACCCCTTTCACTCAGCAGAACTCATTATGGCAAATAATAAACACAATAACAAAACCCTAACAATTGTAGCATCTATAGACCCCCAGGAGATAACATACCGTTTTTAGAACAGATCCTCCACTGGATGTCAGACAATATCCCAAATAAGACCATAATTCTCTGGGACATCAACATTAATTGGGTAATCCTCTGCTCTAACTTCCTTACCACCAGTATAAACCTATACAGATTCACTCAACATATGTCTTCCCCCACATTTCATCATAAGCCTACTAATTCTAACTCCATCATTGACTGGATTCTTATAGGTTCATAGGTGTGTACTAGGCTAAAGGGCCTGGAGCCTTTACAAGCCTAGCCCATAGGAATACCCTGACATTGTGCCACCCGACCTTAGTTCCCAGTGCCTCTGTCAAGTAGAGCCACTGGTGTGATCCCCGGGGAGAATTTTCTGTTTCCCATCCACTCATCAAGATTTCTCTTGAAGAAGGCCAGTGAGGCCCTCTTCATGTATGGGAAGTTTATTCCATAGCATCGGCAGTCTCTGGGTTGTGAACCTGTCCCTCCAGTTTGTTCTGTTGATTGTGGTAATGAGGTTGAGATCTCTGGAGAATGTGGTGCAGAGGGATTGGGATTTCTTTAGATGTAGCATTTCTAACAGAGCTGAGTCAGACATGGCTTTTTAAGTCGAGTAGAGATCGCCTCTAAGTAGGCAATATGAGACAGAGAATAGTTGCAGATTTTTTAGTTTGTCCATATAGGACAAGTGTTTAAGGCTTAAGATCCTCTTTGTGAGGTATTTTTGCAGCCTCCCCAGTTGTTGCAGGTGTCTAGTGAGGTACATGCCAAATAGGGGCATTGTACTCAATGATTGGCCTAATGAGGGAAGAGTAGAGGGAGACAATGACCTCTTTCTTCCTGGATGCAAAATCCTTGGTAATGAGATGTGCCACATAGAAGGATTTTCTGACCACAGTGGAAATGTGGTGCTCAAAAGAGTGGTTGCTGTTAACCTCTGTTCCCAGATCTCTTATGTCACCGTCTGTGTTCAGTGGACTACCATTGATGTGGTAATTCATGGGAACTGGGTTTTTTCCCACAGGGGATGATGACACATTTTTTGGCATTGAGCTTAAGGCCATGGTTCTGACACCAGTCATTGGTCTCAGTGAGGCCTTTCTGTAGGATGTCAACATCACTTGGGGAGTTAATTATGGCTCCCAACTTGCAATTGTCTGCAAACTTTGCCAGCCACAGTCCCTTCGTGTTGGCCTGAACTTCAGAGAAGTAGATAGCAAACAGGAGAGGACCCAGGACCAAACCCTGTGGGACTCCACTTGTGTCTGGTCGACAGTCTGACTTGGAGTCAGCTACTTTCACACTGTGGGTTCTATTTGTGAGCCAGTTTGCAACCCACTTAGTGATATAGGGGTTGATAGCTAGCTTAGTGAGTTTTTCTATGATTCCTGAGTGGGGAATGGTATCAAAGGCCTTGGCCAGATCAAGGTAGGCTGTATGAACCACCTTACCTTCATCCACAGCTCTGGTGACAGGCTCAGAGAAGCCGACCAGATTGAGCAGGCATGATCTACCCTTCACAAAACCAAACTGCGTGGGATCCAGAGTTTGGAGGTTCCCTATATCCTTGTTTATTAGGTCCATGATGATGCGTTCCATAGCTTTGCATATCAGATTCATCAGGCTAATGGGGTGATAGTTCCCAGGGTCTGTAGTCGCTCCTCCTTTGTGGAGAGGGATGACTGTAGCAGCTCACCATTTGGTAGGGACAAAGCCTGAGGTGAGGCTGCGATTGAACAGGGCACACAGGTGAGGTGCCAGTTCAATCTGTAGTTCATGTAGAACACAGCCAGGGATATTGTCAGGTCCCATAGAAGCTGTATTCTTGGCCTTGGACAGTACTGTTTTAACCTGTGCAGCAGTAATTCTGGGTGCCTGGCAATCTCTTGGTATTGTGATTGGTCCTTTGGTGGGGGAGAGAGGGGTAAAGTTGACAATTAATCTGTTGGCCAGTATACTGGCAATATCTGTTGGCTCTAATCTTGTTTCTAATCCTCACCTCTATCATCACTTCCATCATCATCCAGATTCCCAGCCAGACTCCATAAGTGACCGCAACCCAATACATATCCAAAATTTCTCACCTCATTACTCTTGAGCTCACAAATTTAAAAAAATGCCAAAGACTTACTAAATTTGACCCTGAGATTCCCAGGATGAAGCTGTACATAAATTCATCTCCATCTTCCTTAATAAATTTAACTCTCCTGCTCCTTCCAGAACAGTCAGAGTCAAATCTCAGTTCTCTCCTTGGCTCAGTAGCCCTACTTGGTCTAATACACAAGAGAGATTGTTCATGGAAACTCTGGTCTAAAACCAAATCTCCCACCAACTTCCAACAATACAAGGAACTCCGGAATCTGACCAAAAACACATAATCTATGACAAAAAAACTCCTGCCACACTAACCAAACCCTCACACAGAAACCCCCAAAAGTTCTGGAAAACTATCAACCAGATTATCCACTCAGATAATCCCTCTGCACCCAACCCCTCCCCCAATAACACACCCTTGAAACTGCAACTGTCTTCAATTCATACTTCATTGAAACCATTAGTAAACTTATGCAGACTTCCAACCCACCCAATCCCTTACCCCCAACCACCCCACAACTACAAAACTCCCCCTTCTTACTAAGACCATTTCCTACCAGCTACATCAAAAACCTCCTTAAACTAAATCCAATGCTCCCCAGCAGCTGACAATTTGTCATCTCTCTTCCTAAAGACTGCTGCTAAATCTATAACCAATCCAGTGTCTATTCTCATAAATCACTTAATGAGAGAATACACTGTTCCTACTGTTTGGAAAAGATTCTACACAATATCAATCCACAAAGGAGGGAGCTCCATAGAACCCTACACTTTTTGCCCTCTTCCCTCTCCAAAATGCTCGAACACTGTGTTCACAAACAACTCTTAGCCTACCCCACTCAAGAAAATCTGACCACTCCTGCCCAGCATGGCTTCTGCCCTCACCATAGTACCACTACAGCTCTCATCTCTTTTACTAAATCCATCTCCCTTGCTACAGATAACAATAAACATGTCCTGTCTCTTCTTAGACCTCTCTAAAGCCTTTGACACTGTCTCCCACCTCATTCTATTCTCCAAACTGTCCCAGCATAACCTTTCCACAGAAAATGCCTCTTGGTTCAACAGCTACCTCACTGACAGGCAGCAATCAGTCAAATGGCTCTCTGGCCTCTCTCCCTTTCTTCCCATCAAAATGGGTTTCCCCTCAAGGATCTATTCTAGGTCCTCTTCTCTTTAACATATTCACCAACCAACTACACCAATTCTGTTCCCGGTCTTCTTCTATACAGTATGCAGATAACTCTACTATCATTTCCACTGCAGACAACCCTACTGACCTGCTCACCCTCATACAGAAATCTTTCTACCTGGCTTACCAGCAACCAACTCATGCATAACCCCAAAAGGACAAAGCTGCTCTTCCTCCCTAAATCCCTCCACCATCTCAAGTCATCGTTCACCAAATCCTCATTTAATAACACAAACATTACCCCCGAAAACCACACAAAGCTCCTTGGTGTGACCATAGATGACCAGCTTAAATTTGACCTGCATGTACACCACAGTATTAAGAAACCCCACCAAAAACGTGGCCTGTTATATAGAAATAAAAAGTTCCTCGCCCCAAACTTTAGAGTCTCTTTTGCACATGCATACCTCCTACCCACCCTCTTCTATGGCTCTCCAATTCTAACTTATAGTCCTCACTTCTCACCAAATTAGAAACCACCTACAACAAAGTAGCCCATTTTGCTGCAAATTTGCCTCCTACATCTCACCACTGCCATGTTCTTATGACACTCAGCTGGCTAGAGCTCCCTAAACAACAATTTTTTACTCAACTTCTCATTATCTACTCTATTCTGAACAAACAATCCTCCTGCCCCAGCATCTCCCTCTATACACCCTCCAATCCCTCAGAAGCTCTAACCTAACCCTATTACAGATTCACAAACCTAAAAAATCAATTTGGCAAAGTCTCTGTTTGCTATATAGCTGAATAGCTATTTTCCTGCCACCCAATGAAGCAAACCTTCCATACCCCTCAGAAATATTACCAATGTCCATGATTTCAAAAAGAAAACACCCAAACAACATTTAAATAATAACTGGTCTTGTCACTGTGATCATCCCACCTGAACCCTGTCCTGTCTCTGTGACCATCCCACCTGAACCCTGTCCTGTCTCTGTGACCATCCCACCTGAACCCTGTCCTGTCTCTGTGACCATCCCACCTGAACCCTGTCCTGTCTCTGTGACCATCCCACCTGAACCCTGTCCTGTCTCTGTGACCATCCCACCTGAACCCTGTCCTGTCTCTGTGACCATCCCACCTGAACCCTGTCCTGTCTCTGTGACCATCCCACCTGAACCCTGTCCTGTCTCTGTGGCCATCCCACCTGAACACTGCCCCTACTGCATCTCAGTCTTTTCCCTTCTCACTCACCCTCCCTCCCTCTTACTTCCCTCCCTTTATTCAAGTTCCTTTTACAGTTCTTCTCCATGAATCGTGTTTGTTCTCTTTTCCCTCCCTCCTACTGTTACCTGCTATGCTTACTCTCTGTCCTACTCTCTGTTTCTTTCATCTTAAGTTATATATATTTTTTTGTCTTTTTGCTAAATTTTGTATATGGTGCCTTCTTATAAGTTTTATATATGGATCAAGGACTAATGCTCGACAACACGTTTCCATGAATCAGAAACGGCCGAGCACAGTTTCACAAAAATGCTTTTTCACCAAAAAAGCACTTTTGCAAAACTCAAGTAAAAAAAAAACACCTAACAACATTAGGAAAAATAAAACAGTAATCATGTTTACGCAGGGAGGCAAGCATCCCTTCACCCCCCCATGGGGGGCTGTGCCCCATACCGCCCCCTACTTTTATATTCTCACTCTGAGATTGCACTACAGTGGGGAAAAGGGAATATTCCCTTATCCTCACTGTGCCACGATCTCAGCAACAGAAATTTCCTCATTTTTTTTAGTACAGTTTAGTGAAAGTGCTTTTTTTGGTGAAAAAGCACTTTCGTGAAAATGTGCTCAGCCATTTCTGATTCATGGAAACGTGTCATCGAGCATTAGTCCTAGACCCATATCTATATATATATATATATATATATATATATATATATATATATATACACACACCCTTCTGTAAGAAACCAGTACAAAACTTCAGTTGGAGTTGCACAGCAATGGAAAGAGCTGGGAACAGTGGAAACTCTCACATAACCAATGTTGTGGAGTGATAGGCCAGTGACACATAACCAATGTTGTGGAGTGATAGGCCAGTGACTCATAACCAGTGTTGCAGAGTGATAGGCCAGTGACACATAAGCAATGTTGTGGAGTGATAGGCCAGTGACTCATAACCAATGTTGCAGAGTGATAGGCCAGTGACACATAACCAATGTTGTGGAGTGATAGGCCAGTGACACATAACCAATGTTGCGGAGTGATAGGCCAGTGACACATAACCAATGTTGTGGAGTGATAGGCCAGTGACACATAACCAATGTTGTGGAGTGATAGGCCAGTGACTTCCCATATGAAATAGCAATGGATGACACAGGATGCAGATGAAAAGAATATGTAGCAGGAAGATATTCTGGAACTTACTGTAGAATGCCTGCAGGAAACAGAGAATAAATAAAATGCTGTCCTTAAAGAAATCACATAGCCATCTTACTAATGTGTTCTAACCATTATTGCCCCAAATCCCATCCCAAAATCTCATCTTGGAAAATATTTTCTATAACGCTACTACTATGGAAATAAATTTTATCTGAAGTTAATGCTTTTTATTTTTGTTAATGGATAACAATAGGAAGTGGTTTTCTTTTTGTGATGTTTTTCTGTTTTGTTGTTTATAGGTTTGATAACTTGACTTTTCAATATGCTGGCATAGATCATTTGTATTTTAATGTTCAGATACACACACACACACACACACACACACACACACACACACACACACACACACACACACACACACACACGTGTCTGTGTGTGTATGTATATATATATATATATATATATATATATATATATATATATATGTATATATATGTGTGTGTGTGTGTGTGTGTGTGTGTGTGTGTGTGTGTGTGTATATATGTGTGTATATATATATATATATATATATATATATATATTTATATATATATATATATATATATATATATATATATATATATATGTATGGTACAGATGGCTAGATCAAAAGTGTGATTGGGTGACATCTGTTTAGTCGTCCACTTTTGGCCAGCTAAACAGATGGACAACAGGTGTGCAAGATTGCACAATTCTTGAGTTTTGGGAATGCTCCCTTTCCCCGATTTTGTGCAATGATGGAGTTAGTATATATATTTAGCAAGGGTGGGGAGGTGAGTGGAACTTGCCTCTCCCTGCACAAAAACATTTTTTATAACTGTTATTTTTTTTTTTAGTTTAGTTTTTGCATGTGCCAAGGCTATTTCACAGCATGAGTAGTGTTGTGTCGACATTCACATTCTCGACATATTACTGATGCAGTTTTACATATTGACAAACAAGGAGTCTAAAAATTCACTGGAGGCAGGACATGTGTGTAAACACGTTTATTAAAATTCCATACAATATAATATTAGCCCACTTGGCTCTGCAGTGAAAGTACTTCACAACAGTCTATAGTCCACAGAGCCCTTCCAGTTTGCAAGCCATCTTATTACCAAACAGAAAATCACATACTGCAGTCCCCTGGGAAAGCCCAAGGCTGCAGGCCTCTCCTAGGGCATACTTTCACACCTAAAACATGTACTTACATAAGGTATAATTCACAAGTTAGCCTAGTCTGGGATGTCTGTCTAGGCTTCCAGGTCACATGATCTTTCAGTGAGGAACTTATGTCCTGAATTTAGCCTTCTGGGTTACTCTCTTTTACACTGCAGTAATTGGCAAATAAGACCTTGTAGCCTGAATAGTTGCTGTAAGAATGTTCCCATACTCCATATATTTTGAAAACACATTTAAAGTGACATACACATTTCCCATAAGCAGTGTGTTACAACCACCCTACACCAAGCACAAAACCAAGAGGTTTGGAATTATAACAATGGGCTGCAGGCTGAGGACAACCCATATGATTTTCTGTTGGCAAGACCATAAATTTCAACTGTCCAGATTTTCACAGAATTCCTAGATTTTTGCCTCATATTTTCAGTCTGTTCCTCATAAAATTTGTGGTTTTCTAGCCAATCACTGAGGATTGAAGTCATTAAATAATGACATATATTTTAATTTCAGACTTCATATCTTTTAGAAAATGCATGCTAACACAAATACTGCTATTCTAGCAAAATTTTGAAGTTTATTAGAGCAATATTTCAAATATTTAAAATCTGTCCCCAATTTTTGCTTTTGTGCCTACATTATTTCTAAGCATTGTCCAGATTTTTTTCACTAAGACATTGAGAGGTATGGGCTAGACCAGCTCTTGGGTCAAAGTTTGGAGATATAATACCCACTGACATAGTTTTGTATTATTATCAGTTTGCATGCATAACCATTGAAAATGTATTTATTTTGCATTTGTTTATGGGGAAAGTTCCACTGGACAAGAAGTCCTTCTTCAGTGGATGCCCAGGAAGAAAAGCTAATAAGAAACGTAGTACGTATACAGTGTCACACGATACAGAAAATACAAATAACATTTTAGCAACCAAAACAGTTTAATCATGTGTGCTAAGCATTCCCATACAATATTACTGATTAATACAGAGTAGACAAGATACAGAATTCAGCACAGAGCCTGAACATAGAGAAAAAACTTGAACAAAGATTGCATATTTAATTTTTAATTTCTGTAGCTAGCAGTAGTAAGTTTACAATTAACCAGGGTTGGTACAGGAGCAGATCCATGAATTAGAGAAGTGGAGTTTGACTATTTGTTTTGTTTGGAGTGCTGGTAGTTGATCTTATGTTTAGAGGCAAGGAATTAATTTTGGCTCTACAGTTTGAGCAGATGGAGTCACCAGCAGCCGTATTAGATTTGATTATGTTTAATAGTTATTTGTTACTGGAACATAGTACATGGTTATTAGAGTAAGAATTTATATTAGGTTTTGAAGGGCTGGAGATGAAAAGTGTGCATAATATATTATCAAACTGAGTGCCTGTTTAACAAACATCATTTTAAGGCATAGAAGGTCTTCTATATTGCAAGACACACACTCTCTCTCTCTCTTATTAGTTGAGTATTTCCTTATAAAATTTCTTAGCTTCCTGCTAATATAGAACACACGATGATCCTCATTTTGAGTGTTGTGTAATAGCACTTACCCCAAAAGTACCTCTGATACATCAGTATAAAAGGTAATCTCTTTAAAAATATCCAGAGTTAGGAACATATTTTTAAACCATTAGATCTTTTGGATATCATTAAATGATCTATCTGCCCAAAGGGACAATCCATCTGCCCAAAGGGACAATTGCATCTTGACTGAAGCTTTTCTTCTCATGTGGTCCACCAAAAGAAACATAATTATGTACAAACTCTGTATAATATCCAACTAGCCCAAGGAAAACCTTCACCTTTCTCTTAAGTACAAGTCATTTTTATTGGGCCTATTTTTGTAAATTTGGTCTTAACACCCAATCTCCTGTAAAGTACCCTAGGTACTTGGTTTCCAGCAATTCACATTTTACTTTTCTTAGCCTTTACAGTCAAGCCTTCCTGTATTATGGATTCTAACACAGCCGGCACTTTAGACAAGTGAGACTCAGTCCTCTAAATGGATAATCACATCATACAGTATGATATAGCATAGCAGGAGTGGGCATTCAGTGTTTTATCCATCAGACTCTGAAAGGTAGCTGGGTTCTATGTAAGTCAGGTTGTAGTACTGTGTACTGGAAGAGACCACTGGGTGTTAAAAATCTGATTTACTACTTTGGCAGATGGAGTAAGTGGCAACTGGGAGTATCCTTTTGTCAGGTATAAACTTTTGTCAAGCATCTAGTGCTGCCTAAGTTCTGTAGCAATGCATCAGTTCAGGGCATGGGATAGCTATCAAACTTTGAAATGCTGTTCAATTTCTTAAAGTCATTACAAAATGTAATACTTCCATCAGTTTTAGGGACTAGCACTACAGGGCTGACCAGTGACACTGTGACTCTTCAGTCATTACAGAATCTGATACTTCCATCAGATTTAAGAACTGACACTACAGGGCTATTCCAGTCACTCTGTGAGTCATAACAGAATCTGACACCAGCATCAGGTTTTGGAACTAGCACCACCCAGCTGCACCAGTCACTTTGTGATGCTTCAGTCATTACAGATTCTGATGCCTCCCTCAGATTTAGGGACTGACACTACAGGTATGCACCAGTTACACTGTGATTCCTCAGTCATTACAGAATCTGATACTTCCCTCAGATTTAGGGACTAGCACTACAGGGCTGCACCAGTCACAGTGTGCCTCTTCAGTCATTACAGAATCTGATACCCCCATCAGGTTTAGGGACTAGCACTACAGGTATGCACCAATTACACTGTAACTCTTCAGTCATTACAGAATCTGATATTTCTATCAGGTTTACGGAATAGCACTACAGGGTTGCTTGAGTCACTCTGTGACTCTTCAAGTATGCTTAATGTAAACATTTTTAAAGCTTTGCCTGTTAGTAGCAGTTTTTGTCACTCTGGTACTCCATAATGTCTGTTTATCTTTTTTTCTGAATGTTGGATGTATCAGTATAGTCTTCCCAGAAATTTCTAAAAACTCTCCTTTGTTTCATAAGACAAATTATCTTATTTCCTGCTTTTGTACCTTTGACAAAGATTCCTCCAGCTGTATTTCATGTATAAGTTCTCTGGTCTCTCCTCCAGGGACTTCAGCTTACTAACTATGTGCAGAATTCTCTGATTCGTTTTACGGCTTTAATACATTAATGTGCTAAATCTGTTCTAATGTGTCTTTTATGGCTGACTAACTTTATAATTTACTCTATTTCTTGTTTCCATCACCTGAAATTACCATTGCCATGTGGCCAGAAATTGATTTTCTGCAAAGGGGACTGGGATTATATCTGGTCTGCTGGGATGCATTCTCTAAGAATAAATGATTAAATTATCCTTCTATTAGTTGGGATTAATTTTCATGCCTCTTATAAAGTCAGTGTTGTATTCCTGGGCTCTCAGCATGTAAACCCTTAGTATATGCAACATTAGTTTAATCTCGCCTACAAGCTAACATAGTCATAGTATTTCACCTTTAAAATGCTTACCATATAAAATCAGACAAAGCTTATGACAAGTCTCTGATTGCAAACAGTAAATGGGCAACAGCAAGTCCCACTTTTCACCATCTGCATCCACAAATTTCTTCAGTGTGGATTTCAGTGTTCTATTTAACCTCCCTACCAACCCATCAGTCCTCAGATGGTAGAGTGATGTCTTCAGCTATATGACTTTTCAGCACTGACATAATATGCAACATCCTTCACATAAACGGACATAAAGTGGCTTGCTCAATAGTTATCTCCTTAGGGGTACTCAACAAGGACAATAGCAGTGCCAGTTTTCAGGGAATAGTTTTGGGATTAGCTTTGCACAGTGGCACACCTACTGGAAGTTTCTCCATTTTGACTAGCATGCACTAAATGCCCTTTGCTACATTTTACTAATGGCCCTACAATGACTATCACAGTACATTCAAATGGTCCTTCTATAATAGATTTTGGGATGAAGGGATTTTTATGTCTTAAAGGGTGTTCACCTTTCTGATATTCTGAACAAGAAATATTGAAGCTGCCTCTTTCATTGTGCCTGTCCAGTAAAATCTGGCTAATACCAGTGCCTTCATTTTGTCCATCCTCAAGTGGTCTCCTAGCATATGACTACAGAATAGTTTCATTATTACTTCCCTGTGATGTTGTGATGTTAGCAACTGATACAGAAGGTCTTCCTTCTGCTTACTTATTCCATATAAGAGTTAATTTTTTTATATTAAAATAGAGGTCAGAGGCTATAGGAACATCTTATTCACTGTCTTCCCCTAAAACTTTAGTTATGTTCTCACCTGCCCTACTTAAAGTATCACACACTCATTGTGATTTTATAAAGCCCACATGGCTTACTTTTAAGACCACTATCACAGGATGACTTTCCCTAGTATCTTGTTTTAAGGTGGAAGGTGCCCCCTCCTCCCATAAAAACACTCTTGCTGCAGTTTCTTCTGTCTCTTCTCCTGCAAAGGGTACTTCTGAACAAAACTAAATTTCTGCTTTATTTTCTTTGCCTCTTGAGTGTTTTCTTTCCTTGGGTCGCTAACTGACTACCTCGTTGGAACTGGCTATCAGCCACTGACATTCTATTCCTTCTGTGTGTTACTGTTAATCACTCACTACAAGGGGTATGCCAGATTTATAGTTTTACTTTTTTACTTTTTTTCTTGGTTCACTGATTCTGGGGGCCTGGAGCCCACCCTCAGTTGTATTCTCTGCTTTACACTACCAGACATTGGCTCAAATTTCTGTTTTCCTTCCTGGTCCACAGTACACAGGGATAGAGCACTGACTGCAACTCAGATGACCAGAGATCAACTAGTAGTTTGGGGGCTGGAGTTTTTTTCTCTGTTTTAAGGAGGCTCAACCATCAACTTTGATGTTCAAAAAAGTTTTAATTGTGGTTTTTACACACACACATACACGTGTGTGTGTGTGTATATATATAAGGTCGACAAGTTACAAGATCAACAACCAGTTGATCGACATGAAATCACCGACAATTCAGATAACCGACAGTGCAAATACCCGACAATGAAATGTTCGACACATCTAAATGAAATACCCGACCACAGTATACTATTTATTGCAGTAGCCTTATCTTTCAATTCCACCGTATAACGCATACAGAACCCACGTCCTTTTAATTTAAATTCACCACGTCAGTGAATAAATAAAATATATAGTACAACAACAGATAAATTTAAAGTACTCAAATCTTCGTAGTCCAAATCAAAAATCATTGAAACACACTGAAATGTATTATTCACATCTTAAGTAGCCTTGCAATAGCCTTCACAAACTCGACGTTAGAATAATTTGCCATATTTGAGATTACCGAGTCAAATCTCTTCTGCCGAAGTACTACTTTCTTCTTTTTGGGTGATGATACATACCCTGTAGACATCCGCACTCTGAGCTCATCTACCCGGTCTTGTTCACGAGCTAATATGTGAAGTAAATACCTTAAATCAGTCCCCCTTTCACCGAGCAAGCATTTTAACCTCCTATGCCACGCCTCCACTTTGTTTTGCGTCTGAGGCAGAGATAGTTCATTCAATTCAAAGACATTCCAGAATGTAATTGGGAACAATGGCGGAAATCTAAATGAAGATGTAAATCTAGTGTTGAACTTACGCCTTTTCCCATACATGTACCAGTCTGAAAGGTACTGTATAATATCCTTTCCTTCTGGTGGAAATATTACTCTAAGTTCTTCAAATGTAACTTTAACTTTGTCTTCAGGTAAGAAGGCTAAGGCCACTAATGATTTCACAGCGAGCTGCAGTTCCTGTGAATTATTGTACGTAGAGGCCAAACCTAAAGATTGCACCTTTCGCCAGATGTTTTGCCCAAAGTGAAACAGACAACCCTTAGAACGAACATCATGAATGTTCATTCTAATGCTCTTTAACACAGCGATTTCAAAATTACATAAAACAAATTTAACTTGCATTCCTAAACCATTTGATGTGAGCAAAAAGAATATACCATTAGATAGTTATACGCTTTTAGTGATTTCTTGGACATTATTGCATAAATTAGAGGGACAGATTTCATATACGTCCCATATTTCACAATTGCATGCACGCTGTACAATTGCCGTATTGTTACACCTTTCGAAAAGAATGTACCATCCATCAGCCATATACTAGCTTGGCTTAAATCATCTATAGTACTGAATACTACAACTGTTGTGTCGGTTCCTTTGTCTGACATAGACTTACTTAGAAATGTACCATTTTTAAGGTTAAATTTGCTAAAATCTATGTTATCAAGTGTTAGTGCAAACTTTTTAGTTAGTCCACACTTGAGGCGTCTAACGTGATTCACTTGTTGTAGCAGTGCTGTTCTTTGAGGAAGACAGTCAATTGTAGCTAAGGAGGTTGATGCTAAAGCATCGTCAACTATGAGAGCCAGTGTGTCTCTACCCATAGTAGCTCTAGATTTTAGGTCACTACAAACAACATATCGTTGTAGTTCTCCTGGCTCTGCAGCATGGCAATGAGCAACTGATTTTTCAAGCTTATCACCGTCAGGCAAGTACACGGCAACAGCTCTACCCTTAGAGCCCTCTGTAATCTTATATTTACAAGCCCAACATCTTTTATTCTGCCTTGTACGTTCAAGGTAGTAGAGATAACTGTCGATTACTAACATTGGTTTCATCTTTTGAGAATCTACAATGTGATATATAGTCCCCACTACTCCCAGACTATTCATCTGAACATTCACCATATTGTCTTCAGTGCATAGCACATAGTACGCCCACTAACACAACTATTTAACGTCTACACTGTGTCTCTATTTGCTAATACACTGTGGATATTTATATAAATATTTATGGCAGAATGCATTGTTTACTCCATATGTATTCACGGAGATAATATTACATATTGTATTTGTACGTAGTTTACTTCCAAAAAAATTTACTTTGCTATCTTTTAGTGAAGTTTGTAATAGTGTGTTGTTGAAATGGGTATTTACTCAGTAACTGTTTCATTGTCGATGTTACGCTATGTCGATTATTTGCACTGTCGGTTATCTGAATTGTCGGTGATTTCGTGTCGATCAACTGGTTGTCGATCTTGTAACTTGTCGACCTTGTCATATAGACCCATACATATATATATATATATATATATATATATATATATTTATGTATTTTCAATCCACTTTGACTGACATATACAAATGGTAGACAGATGTGTGAGATCAACAGTTCTCAGGGTAGCGGAGATATGCCCTTTTCCTGGGGATTGTGCAAACTCAGAGTTACTATATTTAATTAGAAGTGGGGGTGGGGTGGAGTCTCCCACATTGGATTGAAGGAGATTTGCCCTCCCAACAAAAACTTTATTTTCTTTTGAATGTTCTGAGGAGCTTCTGAATATGTGCTGCAACATGTCAACATAGGTGTGTCAATGTTAAGCACATCAACATTTGCATGGATTGAATATTAATAGTCTATATAGATAATATATGGGTGTGTGTAATACATATATATATATATATATATATATATATATATATATATATATATATATATATATATATATATATATATATATATATACATATATATATATATTTTGTGTGTGTGTGTGTGTGTGTGTATAATATATGGGTGTGTGTCATATATATATATATATATATATATATATATATATATATATATATACACACACACACACACACACACACACATGTGATGATGTGAGGTCGTGCCAGCTGTACCAGAGGGAGTACAAAAGTTTGTGTGTAACATATGTCAGTAAGTTTTGTTACTGAGTTTGTATACTGGAACAAAGGGTTACTGACCCCTATAGTGGACCCCTGAGGGAGGGCTAGAGGGTGACATAATACAGCAGTTGGTAGTGCCCATAGCCTACCATCTGGCACTTCTAGCAATAGTGAATGGCATTCCTTTTGCAGCTCATATGGGTATAAAGCATGCCAAGAGACATATTATGCAGAATTTTTATTGGCCTGGGATTGCAAAGGATGTAATAGGGTACTGCAGAACATGTAAGCTGTGTCAAAAAGTAGGCAAGGCAGGAGACAAGGTGAAAGCTCCTTTGATACCTTTACTTCTGATTGAGGAGTAATTTCGGCAGGTAGCTATGGATATTGTGGAGCCTCTGAGTACCCCAAGTTCCACAGGGAAGAAATATCTCCTAGTGGTAGTAGATTATGCTACCAGATACCTTGAGATGGTGGCTCTGTCCTCCACAGAAGCAGAGAAGGTAGGAGATGCTTTGTTTGATATTTTCATCAGGGTAGGTTTCCAGAGAAAAATGCTGACTGACTGACCTACTGGCATTTCTGTGGGAGTGCTGTGGGGTGAAACTCCTAAAGCCTACCCCCTATCACCCCCAGACTAATGGTCTTGTGGAGAGTTTAAACTCTACACTGAATACCATGCTAAGGGCATTTGCAGACCAGTTTAAGAGAGAGTGGGACAAATATTTCCCCCATCTGCTGTTTGCATACATCGACATACCCCAGGAATCCACAGGTTTTCACCATTTGAGTTGCTGTATGGGCATAGGGTGAGGAGGCTCTTGGATTTGATTCACGATGAGGGGGATAGTGAGTGTGAACTCCACAAGGAGTCTGTTGTGGCATATGCCCTAAACCGCAGAACAATGCTCAGAGAGCTCATGGACTTGGCCCAGGAGAACCTGGCAGAAGCCCAACAGCAGAAAAAGGTCTGGTATGACAGGAATGCTCAAGCCCGAGAGTATGCTGTGGGACAGCAGGTTATGGTGCTCATTCCTGTCAGAGATAATAAGCTGCAGGCAGCCTGGGAAGGTCCCTTCAAAGTGGTAAAGTTCAGTGATGTCAACTGCATGGTAAAACTGCTAGGCAAGAGGCAGAAGCCACTAATTGTACCATGTAAACATGATGAAGCCTTACCTTATGGAGGCCCAGGTGCTGAGAATTTTCAGTGGGTGCAGAAAGAGTCTGAGGGGGATCTGTTGACTTATCTCCTCAGTGAGGTTCAGACTGACACCTCAGTGGAAGGGGTAGCAATGTACCTGCGGCTTTCCCCTACCCAGGTTCGAGAAATCCAAGCATTGTTACAGAAGTTTGGGGACACGTTCACTAGGAAACCTGGATGCAGCCACTCAGTGCAGCACCATATAGATACAGGGAGTCTATATCACTTCAGCGAAAATTCAGTTCAGTGAATGGCATTTTCGGTTCACTTACATTGAACATGCAGTTCGCCGAACTGTTCATACTGAGATCGCAGTACAGTGAAGATCAGGAAATTTGTCATTTCCTCATTGTAGTGCGATCTTGGAGTTGGTATATATAATTAGTGGGGGTGGGGTGGGGAGCGCAGCCCCCCACAAGATCGGATTTTGATGAACAGCATTTCCGATGAAATGTTGTTCGCTGAACTGTCACTTCACTGAAGTGATATAGACCTGATACAGGACCCCAAAGACCTATCAATCAGGCGCTTTACAGGGTGCCTGTGCAAGTCAGACAGACTCTGAAGGAAGAGGTACAGGAAATGTTGGAACTGGGAGTAATCCAAGAGTCCAGCAGTCCCTGAGTCTCCCCAGTGGTGCTGGTAACAAAAAAGGATGGCAGCACCAGGTTTTGTGTGGACTACAGAAAGCTAAATAGTCACACAGAATCAGATCCTTACCCCATGCCCACAGCTGGCCTTAGGCATAGGCCAACTAGGCGGCCGCCTAGGGCGCCATTTTACTAGGGGCACTTTTCCAGTATTTATTTGCTGTAGGTAGACCAGGATGGGGGCAGCAGGTGGTGTGGTGGTGGGCACCATGGAGCTCTTTCGCCAAGGGCACCAGTTGACCTAAGGCCGCTCCATGCCTAGGACAGATGAAGCCTTAGAGCAGCTGGGTGGGGCTAAGTATTTGACCACTACTGATCTGAGCAAGGGCTACTGGAAGATGCCCTTGACTCCTACCTTTAGAGAGAGGTCAGCTTTTGTAACTCCTTTCAGATATACTAGTTCACGAAGATAACTTTGGGATGAAAAATGCCCCAGTGACCTTCCAGAGGCTTGTTGATTGTATCCTAGCAGGAGCAGGAGATTATGCCCTTGCTTACCTGGATGATATTGCCATCTACAGCCTTTCTTGGCAAGAGTACTTTCAGCATATTAGGGAGATTCTGGGCAGACTGCAAAGGGTAGGGTTGACCATTAAGCCCAGTAAATGTCAGGTGAGTATGGCATAGGTCTTCTACCTGGGACACAGAGTGGCGAGTGGTAAGATCAGTCCAGAACCTGGCAAAGTGGAAGCTATTTATGCATGGTCTGCCGCTGTTACTAAAAACCAGGTGTGGGCATTCTTGGGGACAGCTGGGGTACTATAGAAAGTTCATTCCCAATTAAAGTCCAATAGCTGCTCCCCTCACAAACCTGACAAGCAAAAACAGGCCAGATAAGGTTGTGTGGACCCCAGCCTGTGAACAGGTATCCCAAAATCTTGGAGGAGCTTTGGGAGGACCCCCTGTGCTAGCCAGTCTAGATTACAGCAAGGAATTTGTTGTGCAGGTGGATGCTTCAAACCATGGGGTGGGGGCTTTACTCAGCTAGGTTTCTTCAGAGAGAGAAGAGCACCCTATTGTATATCTCAGCTGTAGACTCCAACCCAGGGAGGAATCTTATCCACCCATAGAAAAAAGAATGTCTAGCCATAGTATGGGCACTGCAAAACTTCAGCCCTATCTATATGAAAGGAAATTCACTGTGGTCACAGATCACAATCCATACCTCTCAACCTCTCAGTGCAAGAAATCTGGACAAAGACAGAATGAATGGGGGGACAAAGGCCCAAAAATGGGACAGAATTTAAATATTGCTCCTATAAACTGAGAAAGTTGCTAGAATAACAGGCTTTACATTGTTATTATGTATTTTCTGAAGGATATAGTCTGAAACTCAAATGTCTGTCATTATTTTAAATTATTTAGTAATGTCAATCTTCAATGATTGCCAGAAAACCACACATTTTATGAGGAACAGACCAAAAATATGAGGCAAAAGTTTGGACATTCTGCCAAAATCTGTACAGTTTGAGAGTTATGCCACAATCCCTTAACATAGCTACATTGAGCTAGCCAGCAACATGCCAAGTTATTAAAATGGAGCTGAGGGTTGCAGGCATATGACATGACAGTACAGCATATGTGGAAAGGGAGTTGATGACTATAACATGATGCAATACGTCTGTACAACACTTACAAGGACATATTACAAACTGCCACTATTTATCTATACAAATCTCTCTCTCTCTCTCTCTATACATATATATATATATATATATATATATATATATATATATATAGATATGGGAGTACTTCAGTTTGCCAGGAGTGTGTTTGGTCGACAGCTGTTTAGTTGGCTGCATTTGGTCAACAGGTGTACAAAACTGCACATTTCCCAGGGTTGGGAATATGCCCTTACCTTGATTTTGTGCAGTGTCAGAGTTATGAGTAGAATATATTATTATCATGGATCCCTCTCCAAAAAAATCCGGTTTTGTCATTTTTTTTTACGTTTAGATTTTGCATGCACCAAGCTTGTTTCTTGCACATGCTTTGTAGTGTGTCAGCTTTGGTGTTTTTGATGTTATGAAGTTAATGATTTTACAGTCAACTTTAAGTGTTTTCAACCTTCTGTTGTACACCCATATATACAAGCATACACACACACACGCATATACATTTGATATATATATATATATATATATATATATATATATATATATATATATATATATATATATATACACAGGTTTGCTATCATAATCTTGAATCACAGAATACTGAAAAACAAAATGTCAAAGCTATAATATCAAAAGACACTGAAGACCACAATAGCAAACTCCCAGACATGCCCATCACTGCAGGACCCATGTTAACACTTGTTCTTGGGTTCACAATGGCAGAGGGATTTGGTATTCAAGATTTTTGGACACTGGGGTCTTCTCATTTTAGTCTTTCAATATTATGGTTTAGAGAATTTTATTTTCAAGATTATGTAGTTCATAATTGTGATAGTAAACTATATATATGTATATATATATATATATATATATATATATATATATATTTAGACAATGAAACCTAGGACCAACAAAATGTAGTTTTCTAGCCTTATGGGTCGTAATTGCTTTTCTTAAGGAAGAACAAATCAGAGTACTGGAACAATATTGGCATACAAATTGCTAAAATACACAAGAAAAAATCTTCATCTGGATACTGCAGCCAACAATGTAAAACTGTAAATATCCAGAGAAAAAAAAAACTTTGGTGGCACACAACAAGTACGTTAGCAAAAGTATGTTTAATATAAAATAACACAGAGAAAGTAAGTGCTTTCGCGGACAACTCCCGCTTCATCAGACTAACATTAAACAGGTTTACCAAAACATTTTAAATAGACTCATAGATCACATAGCAACCAATAAAAACAAGACATAAATACAAGACACCAATCGTCCTTTGAAAGAAAGGATACTGGAGCATATAAGGGATGTAATATTTACTGTGCTTAGCCTCTCTCATATATTTTTATACTTTTTATATGTACTGCATTTTTTGAACACACAGATTATATACTTATGTATTTTATAAATATATTTGTGTATATATATATATATATATATATATATATATATATATATATATATATAAATAACATTTTAATACATGGATTTATGAAGGTATTAGAGTTTTAAATAGGATATTTGTATAGTGTTTGATTATTTCATTTTATAACATTAGCATCTTGGTGTGCTAGCACTTTAATTTGTACTCCACATGCTTTTATGTCTTGTTTTTATTGGTTGCTATGTAATTTATGAGTCTATTTAAATGTTTTGTTAAACCTGTTTAATGTTAGTCTGATGAAGCAGGAGTTGTCAGCGAAAGCGCTTACTTTCTCTGTGTGCTTTTATATTAAATGTACTTTTGCTAACATACCTGCTGTGTGCCACTAACAAATTGCTAAAATAGACTGTTGCCATAAATTCTGATGTAAGATCCGTGTTAAAGATCACTTTGGATTCTTATTAAAAACCAAGAAAACAGGATTCAGGCTTGTATTGCTTGTTTAAACCATGGTTTATTAAGTAAAAACAAAAGATGAAAGCTTTTGCTCTTTTTAGAACTTTGTCAAATCTAAGTTATATGTAGGTTCATAGGTTAGTACTAAGCTAACTGCTCTTGCGAGCCATTGTAAGCCTAGACAATTATCCTTTGTGAAACTCAAACCCTGCACCTTGTGCTTGTAAGGCAAACACCTTAACCATTAGGCCACCCTCCCAACCCTATATAAATAGAAAGTAATATATAATTTTCTATTTTCCTTATAAAAAAAGTTATATTACTTGTGAAGATTGGGGAAAGATGGGGGAAGGCTGCCAGCCTACTCAGATAGAATTTGATACACAATTCTATCCTTTGTGTAATAAATGTAAAGTACAGGCTTGTGTTTTTAAATGAAAGAAAACACTGTAAAATGTGAACTTCAAGATTGTTGCAACATTGCCATCTGCTGTAAGGAAAATCAAGCCAAGCATTTCAAATGTTCTTTGAAGTAAAATTATCTAAATAGTGGTGTCGAAGTGGCTGGCTGAACACATTCTTTCTATTGTCTTAATTTAAGGAATAATTGTTAGTGTATACACGTGAAATGTCTTTTATTGTTGTAGTTTCCTGAGCAGGTGTTAGCTTGCTAAATAATGCAGTTTGTTGCCTGGGAACTCCAGACTAAGTGTCAAGATGATGTAATGTGAATCCTGGGAAAACCTAAGTGTCAAAATGATGTAATTTGGGAGGGCCTTAGCAGAGCTGTTTGTTAGTGAGTTTAAAAAACTATTGTTCAGTGAGAAACTGGAAGCATTTGCCTTGGACCATCAACCCAGCACTGCTTATGCTCTATATGTCTGTAAGTAGGATTATAGCACTGTGTTTTCTCTTAAGAATAGCTAAAGATTAGAAAGTTAGATTAAGTGTTTTTCTTTGACATCAGATCTGTCCTACTGTATTATTTTAAGTTTCTGTGTGATCTCTGAACTCTTAGATATCTCTGTGGTGTAGTAGTATTGTCTTGTGTTTTAATTATTTATTATTAAATATTTTAAAAACCTTTACCTGTGGCTGGTTTGTGTAGAGACAAGTTAGGCTCTAGAGTACATTGCATATTTATAGACGTTATCATAATGAGCCACTCTAATAAGCCTTAAGACTGAATAGTCACATTACCAATTGGATAATAATATTGCACAGTAATAATTGGGCACCTTTTTAAGGGCCTTTGGGTAGCTGATAATTATTAAGCTGTTGGTGGCAATAATTACTACTGTATAGTCTGGGTAAAGGGGCACATCTGGAGAATCTGTGTCAGCCTTTCCCAGGAGTGTCTGTGAAGTTGTATAAATACTTATCTCAAAGTGTATGTGGTGTGTCAGCTACCTGGGCAGGGGCACAAAGCACTGGTGGGACAGAGAGGGTGCTGGAGGTTAGCTTGCCAGCTAGGCTGAGTTCTGGACCCTATAGCCATGCCAGTGGGAAGTCTTATTGGGGACCTGGAGAGCAAGGGAGCAAGCAGCCCCAGACTGACTGTGATCTCTGTGTGCACTTAAGGAAATTGTACTTTACTGTTTGCATTAGTTATCCTTTCTTCTTCTAGGAGACGACCTCCCTGGTGTTAGTGGCGAGGATTGAGGCTCCTTGATTGCTGGGCCAGGACACGGTCATCACAAGTGGTGGCAGTGGTTGGGATAAGATATCTTCACAAGTGTTTGGCAGTAGTGTGGGTAGAGTGAATCCTGTAGTTTATGTACAGTGATCTCTGAAAGTGTTTTGTACTCTAAATCAGCCACGCAGTGTATATTCAGAGTTCAGATCACAATTGTTTTATTTTGTTTGTTAGCTTAGTTAGTCAGGGTGTTCAGGCAGCATGTCAGCACAGGAGTATGGAAAGCTGGCAAGGAGCCAGCTGGTGGAGATGTGCCAGGCTAGGGAACTGGTGCATGGAAACCTGAAGAAGGCAGACCTGATTGCAGCCTTGGTTACAGCTGCATCAGAAAACAGCATCCAGGAGGACAATCAGACTGGCAGTGGAGATACAATATCCTCGGAGAATGGACAGCTCAACCTTTCTACGAAGGACAATCAGACTGGCAGTGGAGATACAATATCCTCGGAGAATGGACAGCTCAACCTTTCTGCAGTGGACTTAAAAATCCAGCTGGAGCTAAAGAGACTTGAGTTGGAGGCCAGACATTTGGAGATAGAAGCCGAAGAAAAGGAGCGTCACAGGAAGCATGAGAGGGAAATGCTGACTCTTCGCCAGAGTCATGGAGGTAATGGGGAAGGGAGTAACTGGACCCCAGAAGCACAACAAGTCAGTACATTTCTTCTGCAATTTAAAGAAGGGGATTATTTTGATAGTTGCATTCACATGTTTGAAAGGGTATGAAAACAGTATAGTGTTGACCAAAGGCTCTGGGTACAGTTCCTGACCCCCTTACTCCATGGGAAAGCTGTAACTTGTATATCACAAATGCCTGACTCTGTCTGTTTTGATTATACTGCTGTAAAGAAATGTCTGTTACAATGTTTTAAGCAAACACCTGAAATGTATAGGAAAAAGTTTTGTGAGCATAGACGCAAGGCAGATGAAAATGTATGTGAATATGTTGTTGAACTGAGCACTTATATTCATAGCTGGGTGAGTGGATGCCAGGTCACCACTTTTGAAGGGCTGGCAGACTTTTTGGTGAGGGAACAATCCCTTAGCACTTTGCCTGAGGACATGAGGATCTGATTAGCTGATAGGCAATGTGCTACTTCAGATGAGTTGGGGAAGAAGGGAAACCTATACCTGACCAGCAGGGCAGCCCTGCACAGTAAGGGGACCCCCAGTACTGCTCATGGGTCTAAAGGAACCCATGGTGGGTAGCACAGACTGCCCCAACAGAATCCGCCAGTGACAGGCATAGCCACTAGTACAGGTACATGTCCAGGACCTAGGGTGAAATGTTTTGAATGCAACCAGTGGGGCCATGTGGCATACAGGTATCCACAGAAGCAAGGTGGGGAACCAAAGGTGAGGGAGCCAGTAAGTGGGAAATACAAAATGCCAATAGTGGGTTGTCTTGAGACAACCGAGGTATGGAACTACCATCCTGCAGATGTCCTGAGAGGGAAGGATTTGGATGAGGCAAGTGCTATGCACTTATGCAGTTACATGCAGTGAGGCTAGGAGACAAGCATATGGGTCTGGTAGCCTGGGGGAGACCCAGAAAGACAGCATACTTGCAGCCATGACTACTGAGGTGGTTACTTCAGGGAGTGAGCTACTCTGTAGCAGTGAGACTGAATGTGAGCCACAGCTGCTTGTGGGTACTGATGTTCCCTTGGACAGGGTAACTGCAAAGTTAAAGGTGAGTAGTAGTACCCAGGCTGACAGTGAGACACCACTGTCAGAGGATGCCAGACTTCCTGTGGAAGGGGAGCTGGGAAGGGTTACAAGGAGAGAGTTGAGACAGCCTCAGCTCTTAGACCCTACATTGCAAGGCCTGAGACAGGTAGCTAGGGAGGCACCTGATTCTCAAGGGAAGAGGGAATATGTATACTGGGGCAAAGGGTTACTGTACAGAGAGTGGACCCCTGAGGGAGGGCTAGAAGGTAAAAGAGTACAGCAGTTGGTACTGCCTAGAGCTTACCATCTGGCACTTCTAGCCATAGCACATGATATTCCCTTTGCAGGTCATATGGGCATAAAACGTACCAACAGGCGTATTATGCAAAACTTTTATTGGCATGAAATTTCCAGAGATGTAACAGTGTACTGCAGGACCTGTGAGCAGTGCCAAAAGGTAGGCAAGGTAGGAAACAAAGTGAGAGCTCCTTTGATGTCTTTGCCTGTGATTGAGGAGCCATTTCAGTGGGTAGCTATGGATATTGTGGGTCCTTTGAGTACCCTAAGTTCCACGGGGAAAAATTATATCCTAGTGGTAGTGGATTATGCTACACGATAGCCTGAGGCAGTGGCTTTGTCCTCCATTGAGGCAGAGAAGGTGGCAAATGCTTTGTTAGAGATTTTCATCAGGGTGGGTTTCCCAAAAGAAATACTGACTGACCAAGGTGCCAATTTCATGTCAGATCTGCTGGTTTGTCTGTGGAAGTCCTGTGGGGTGAAGCACATGAAGACCACCCCCTACCATCCCCAGAGTAATGGTCTTGCTGAGAGGTTAAACTCTACAATCAAGTCCATGCTACGGGCATTTGTAGATCAGTTTAAGAGGGAGTGGGACAAATATTTGTCCCATCTGTTGTTTGCTTACAGAGAGGTTCCTGAGGAATCCACAGGTTTTTCACCCTTTGAATTGCTGTATAGGCATAGGGTGAGGGGAACTCTAGATTTAATTTGAGATGAGTGGGAAGGTGAGTGTGAATCTCACAAGGAGTCTGTTGTGGCATATGCCCTAAACCTCAGGGCAAGGCTCAGAGAAAACATGGGCTTGGCCCAGGAGAACCTGGCAGAAGCCCAACAACAGAAAAAGGTGTGGTATGACAGGAATGCTTGAGCTAGGGAATATGCTATTGGGCAGCAGGTAATGGTTCTCATTCCTGTCAGACACAATAAGCTGCAAGCAACTTGGGAGGGACCCTACAAGGTGGTAAGAAAGGTAAATGATGGAAGTACATGGTGGAAGTACTAGGCAGATGGCAGGAGCACAAATTGTGCCATATTAACATGATAAAACCTTACCATGATAGGGAGGCCCTTGTGCTGAGCATTTGCAGTGGATTGCAGGAGGAGTCTGAGGGAGATCTGGGTACTGATCTCCTCAGTGAGGCTCGGGCTGACACCTTGGTGGAAGGGGTAGCAATGTCCCAGCAGCTATCTCCTACCCAGGTTTGAGAAATCCGAGCAGTGTTGCAGGAATTTGGGGACGTGTTCACTGGGAAACCAGGAAGCACCCACCTGGTGTAGCACCAGGTGGCTACAGGATCCCAAAGGCCTATTAGGCAGGCCCCTTATAGGGTGCCTGAGAGAGTCAAACAGACTCTGAGGGAAGAGGTACAGGAGATGTTGGAACTAAGGGTGATTCAAGAGTCCAACAGTCCCTGGGCCTCACCAGTGGTGTTGGTGCCAAAGAAGGATGGTAGCACCAGGTTCTGTGTGGATTACAGGAAATTAAATAGTCACACAGAGTCAGATGCTTACCCCATGCCTAGGACAGATGAGGCCCTAGAGCAGCTGGGTGGAGCTAAGTATTTTACAACCATTGATCTTACCAAGGGTTACTGGCAGGTGCCCTTGACTCCTGGTGCTAGAGAGAAGTCAGCCTTTGTGACTCCTTTTGGCTTGTACGAGTTCACAAAGATGCCCTTTGGGATGAAGAATGGCCCAGGGACTTTCCAGAGGCTAGCAGAAGCTTGCCATTGCTTACCTAGATGATATTGCCATCTACAGCCACTCCTAGCCAGAGCACCTTCAGCTTGTCAGGGAGGTGCTGGGCAAACTACAGAGGGCAGGGCTGACCATTAAGCTGAGCAAATGTCAGGTGGGTATGGCAGAGGTCTCCTACCTAGAACATAGAGCGGGGAGTGGTAAGATAAGGCCCGAACCTGCCAAAGTGGAAGTTATTGAGGCATGGCCTGTACCTGTTACCAAAAAGTAGGTGAGGGCATTCTTAGGGACAGCGGGGTACTACAGAAAGTTTGTCCCTAGTTATAGTACCATAACTGCTTCCCTCACAGACCTGAGAAGGAAGAACAGGCCAGATAAGGTAGTATGGACCCCAGCATGTGAGCAGGCATTTCAGAAGCTTAAAGAAGCTTTGGGTGGACCCCCTGTGTTAGCCAGTCCAGATTACAGCAAAGAATTTGTTGTGCAGGTGGATGCTTCAAATCATGGGGTGGGGGCTGTACTTAGGCAGATTTCTTCAGAGGGAGAAGAATACCCAGCGGTTTATCTCAGTCGTAGGCTCCAACCCAGGGAGGAATGCTATGCAGCTGTAGAAAAGGAATGTCTAGCTATAGTATGGGCATTGCAGAAACTTCAGCCTTATCTGTATGGAAGAAAATTCACTGTAATGACAGATCACAACCCTCTAACATGGTTAATCAGAGCCAGTCAGCAAAATGCCAAGATGCTAAGATGGAGCCTGGGGTTGCAAGCATATGATATGTCAGTGCAGCGTTGCACAGTGCCAGTGCAGATGGGCTCTCAAGACAGGGAATGCAGTGAGGTACACTCAGATAGACATAACCCTCTCAAGCAGCGTTTCTCAAGGGTCACTTGAAAAACTAGCTTGAGTTCTCTAGGAGGGAAGAGATATGAAGATTGAGGAAAGATGGGCGAAGGCTGACAGCCTAGTCAAATAGAATTTGATACATAATTCTATCATTTGTATAAATGAATGTAAAATACAGGCTTGTGTTTTTAAATGAAAGAAAACACTGTAAAATGTGAACTTCAAGATTGCTGCTACATTGCCATCTGCTGTAAGGAAAATCAAGCCAAGCATTTCAAATGTACTTTGAAGTTAAAATTATCTAAAAAAGTGGTGCCGAAGTGGCTATCTGAACACATTCTTTCTATTGTCTTAACTTAAGGAATAATTGTTAGTGTATACACATGAAATGTCCTTTATTGCTGTAGTTTCCTGAGCAGGTGTTAGCTTGCTAAATAATGCACTTGACCTGGGAACTCCAGACTAAGTGTCAAGATGATGTGATGTGAATACTGGGAAAACCTAAGTGTCAAAATGATGTAATCTGGGAGGGCCTTAGCAGAGCTGTTTGTTAGTGAGTTTAAAACTATTGTTGAGAGAGAGACTGTAAGCATTTTGTCTTGGACCATCAACCCAGCACTGCTTATGCTCTATATGTCTGTAAGTAGGATTATAGCACTGTGTTTTCTCTTAAGAATAGGTAAAGATTAGAAAATTAGATTAAGTGTTTTTTTTTTTACATCAGACCTGTCCTACTGTATTATTTTAAGTTTCTGTGTGATCTCTGAACTCTTAGATATCTCTGTGGTGTAGTAGTATTGTCTTGTGTTTTAATTATTTATTATTAAATATTTTAAAAACCTTTACCTGTGGCTGGTTTGTGTAGAGACAAGTTAGGCTCTGGAGTACGTTGCATATTTATATAGGTTATCATAATAAGCCACTCTAATAAGTCTTAAGACTGTATAGTCACATTACCAATTGGATAATAATATTGCACAGTAATAATTGGACACCCTTTTAAGGGCCTTTGGGTAGCTGATAATTATTAAGTTGGTGGTGGCAGTAATTACTTGTGTATAGTCTGGGTAAAGGGGCACAGCTGGAGAATCTGTGTCAGCCTTTCCCAGGAGTGTCAATGAAGTTGTACAAATACTTATCTAAAAGCGTGTGTGTGGTGTGTCAGCTACCTGTGCAGGGACAAAAAGCACTGGTGGGACAGAGAGGGGGTACTGGAGGTTAGCTTGCCAGCTAGGCTGAGACCTGGACCCTACAGCCGTGCCAGTGGAGAGTCTTATTGGGGACCTGGTGAGCAAGGGAGCAACCAGCCCCAGACTGACTGTGATCTCTGTGTGCACTTATGGGAAATTGTACTTTACTGTGTGTATTAGTTATCCTTTCCTCTTATATGAGATGACCTCCCTGGTGTTGGTGGTGAGGATTGAGGCTCCTTGATTGCTGGGCCAGGACACGGTCATCACAAGTGGTGGCAGTGGTTGGGATAAGATATCTTCACAAGTGTTTGGCAGTAGTGTGGGTAGAGTGAATCCTGTAGTTTATGTACAGTGATCTCTGAAAGTGTTTTGTACTCTAAATCAGCCACGCAGTCTATACTCAGAGTTCAGATCACAATTGTTTTATTTTGTTTGTTAGCTTAGTTAGTCAGGGTGTTCAGGCAGCATGTCAGCACAGGAGTATGGAAAGCTGGCAAGGAGCCAGCTGGTGGAGATGTGCCAGGCTAGGGAACTGGTGCATGGAAACCTGAAGAAGGCAGACCTGATTGCAGCCTTGGTTACAGCTGCATCAGAAAACAGCATCCAGGAGGACAATCAGACTGGCAGTGGAGATACAATATCCTCAGAGAATGGACAGCTCAACCTTTCTACGAAGGACAATCAGACTGGCAGTGGAGATACAATATCCTCGGAGAATGGACAGCTCAACCTTTCTGCAGTGGACTTAAAAATCCAGCTGGAGCTAAAGAGACTTGAGTTGGAGGCCAGACATTTGGAGATAGAAGCCGAAGAAAAGGAGCGTCACAGGAAGCATGAGAGGGAAATGCTGACTCTTCGCCAGAGTCATGGAGGTAATGGGGAAGGGAGTAACTGGACCCCAGAAGCACAACAAGTCAGTACATTTCTTCTGCAATTTAAAGAAGGGGATTATTTTGATAGTTGCATTCACATGTTTGAAAGGGTATGAAAACAGTATAGTGTTGACCAAAGGCTCTGGGTACAGTTCCTGACCCCCTTACTCCATGGGAAAGCTGTAACTTGTATATCACAAATGCCTGACTCTGTCTGTTTTGATTATACTGCTGTAAAGAAATGTCTGTTACAATGTTTTAAGCAAACACCTGAAATGTATAGGAAAAAGTTTTGTGAGCATAGACGCAAGGCAGATGAAAATGTATGTGAATATGTTGTTGAACTGAGCACTTATATTCATAGCTGGGTGAGTGGATGCCAGGTCACCACTTTTGAAGGGCTGGCAGACTTTTGGTGAGGGAACAATCCCTTAGCACTTTGCCTGAGGACATGAGGATCTGATTAGCTGATAGGCAATGTGCTACTTCAGATGAGTTGGGGAAGAAGGGAAACCTATACCTGACCAGCAGGGCAGCCCTGCACAGTAAGGGGACCCCCAGTACTGCTCATGGGTCTAAAGGAACCCATGGTGGGTAGCACAGACTGCCCCAACAGAATCCGCCAGTGACAGGCATAGCCACTAGTACAGGTACATGTCCAGGACCTAGGGTGAAATGTTTTGAATGCAACCAGTGGGGCCATGTGGCATACAGGTATCCACAGAAGCAAGGTGGGGAACCAAAGGTGAGGGAGCCAGTAAGTGGGAAATACAAAATGCCAATAGTGGGTTGTCTTGAGACAACCGAGGTATGGAACTACCATCCTGCAGATGTCCTGAGAGGGAAGGATTTGGATGAGGCAAGTGCTATGTACTTATGCAGTTACATGCAGTGAGGCTAGGAGACAAGCATATGGGTCTGGTAGCCTGGGGGAGACCCAGAAAGACAGCATACTTGCAGCCATGACTACTGAGGTGGTTACTTCAGGGAGTGAGCTACTCTGTAGCAGTGAGACTGAATGTGAGCCACAGCTGCTTGTGGGTACTGATGTTCCCTTGGACAGGGTAACTGCAAAGTTAAAGGTGAGTAGTAGTACCCAGGCTGACAGTGAGACACCACTGTCAGAGGATGCCAGACTTCCTGTGGAAGGGGAGCTGGGAAGGGTTACAAGGAGAGAGTTGAGACAGCCTCAGCTCTTAGACCCTACATTGCAAGGCCTGAGACAGGTAGCTAGGGAGGCACCTGATTCTCAAGGGAAGAGGGAATATGTATACTGGGGCAAAGGGTTACTGTACAGAGAGTGGACCCCTGAGGGAGGGCTAGAAGGTAAAAGAGTACAGCAGTTGGTACTGCCTAGAGCTTACCATCTGGCACTTCTAGCCATAGCACATGATATTCCCTTTGCAGGTCATATGGGCATAAAACGTACCAACAGGCATATTATGCAAAACTTTTATTGGCATGAAATTTCCAGAGATGTAACAGTGTACTGCAGGACCTGTGAGCAGTGCCAAAAGGTAGGCAAGGTAGGAAACAAGGTGAGAGCTCCTTTGATGTCTTTGCCTGTGATTGAGGAGCCATTTCAGAGGGTAGCTATGGATATTGTGGGTCCTTTGAGTACCCTAAGTTCCACGGGGAAAAATTATATCCTAGTGGTAGTGGATTATGCTACACGATAGCCTGAGGCAGTGGCTTTGTCCTCCATTGAGGCAGAGAAGGTGGCAAATGCTTTGTTAGAGATTTTCATCAGGGTGGGTTTCCCAAAAGAAATACTGACTGACCAAGGTGCCAATTTCATGTCAGATCTGCTGGTTTGTCTGTGGAAGTCCTGTGGGGTGAAGCACATGAAGACCACCCCCTACCATCCCCAGAGTAATGGTCTTGCTGAGAGGTTAAACTCTACAATCAAGTCCATGCTACGGGCATTTGTAGATCAGTTTAAGAGGGAGTGGGACAAATATTTGTCCCATCTGTTGTTTGCTTACAGAGAGGTTCCTGAGGAATCCACAGGTTTTTTCACCCTTTGAATTGCTGTATAGGCATAGGGTGAGGGGAACTCTAGATTTAATTTGAGATGAGTGGGAAGGTGAGTGTGAATCTCACAAGGAGTCTGTTGTGGCATATGCCCTAAACCTCAGGGCAAGGCTCAGAGAAAACATGGGCTTGGCCCAGGAGAACCTGGCAGAAGCCCAACAACAGAAAAAGGTGTGGTATGACAGGAATGCTTGAGCTAGGGAATATGCTATTGGGAAGCAGGTAATGGTTCTCATTCCTGTCAGACACAATAAGCTGCAAGCAACTTGGGAGGGACCCTACAAGGTGGTAAGAAAGGTAAATGATGGAAGTACATGGTGGAAGTACTAGGCAGATGGCAGGAGCACAAATTGTGCCATATTAACATGATAAAACCTTACCATGATAGGGAGGCCCTTGTGCTGAGCATTTGCAGTGGATTGCAGGAGGAGTCTGAGGGAGATCTGGGTACTGATCTCCTCAGTGAGGCTCGGGCTGACACCTTGGTGGAAGGGGTAGCAATGTCCCAGCAGCTATCTCCTACCCAGGTTTGAGAAATCCGAGCAGTGTTGCAGGAATTTGGGGACGTGTTCACTGGGAAACCAGGAAGCACCCACCTGGTGTAGCACCAGGTGGCTACAGGATCCCAAAGGCCTATTAGGCAGGCCCCTTATAGGGTGCCTGAGAGAGTCAAACAGACTCTGAGGGAAGAGGTACAGGAGATGTTGGAACTAAGGGTGATTCAAGAGTCCAACAGTCCCTGGGCCTCACCAGTGGTGTTGGTGCCAAAGAAGGATGGTAGCACCAGGTTCTGTGTGGATTACAGGAAATTAAATAGTCACACAGAGTCAGATGCTTACCCCATGCCTAGGACAGATGAGGCCCTAGAGCAGCTGGGTGGAGCTAAGTATTTTACAACCATTGATCTTACCAAGGGTTACTGGCAGGTGCCCTTGACTCCTGGTGCTAGAGAGAAGTCAGCCTTTGTGACTCCTTTTGGCTTGTACGAGTTCACAAAGATGCCCTTTGGGATGAAGAATGGCCCAGGGACTTTCCAGAGGCTAGCAGAAGCTTGCCATTGCTTACCTAGATGATATTGCCATCTACAGCCACTCCTAGCCAGAGCACCTTCAGCTTGTCAGGGAGGTGCTGGGCAAACTACAGAGGGCAGGGCTGACCATTAAGCTGAGCAAATGTCAGGTGGGTATGGCAGAGGTCTCCTACCTAGGACATAGAGCGGGGAGTGGTAAGATAAGGCCCGAACCTGCCAAAGTGGAAGTTATTGAGGCATGGCCTGTACCTGTTACCAAAAAGTAGGTGAGGGCATTCTTAGGGACAGCGGGGTACTACAGAAAGTTTGTCCCTAGTTATAGTACCATAACTGCTTCCCTCACAGACCTGAGAAGGAAGAACAGGCCAGATAAGGTAGTATGGACCCCAGCATGTGAGCAGGCATTTCAGAAGCTTAAAGAAGCTTTGGGTGGACCCCCTGTGTTAGCCAGTCCAGATTACAGCAAAGAATTTGTTGTGCAGGTGGATGCTTAAAATATGGGGTGGGGGCTGTACTTAGGCAGATTTCTTCAGAGGGAGAAGAATACCCAGCGGTTTATCTCAGTCGTAGGCTCCAACCCAGGGAGGAATGCTATGCAGCTGTAGAAAAGGAATGTCTAGCTATAGTATGGGCATTGCAGAAACTTCAGCCTTATCTGTATGGAAGAAAATTCACTGTAATGACAGATCACAACCCTCTAACATGGTTAATCAGAGCCAGTCAGCAAAATGCCAAGATGCTAAGATGGAGCCTGGGGTTGCAAGCATATGATATGTCAGTGCAGCGTTGCACAGTGCCAGTGCAGATGGGCTCTCAAGACAGGGAATGCAGTGAGGTACACTCAGATAGACATAACCCTCTCAAGCAGCGTTTCTCAAGGGTCACTTGAAAAACTAGCTTGAGTTCTCTAGGAGGGAAGAGATATGAAGATTGAGGAAAGATGGGCAAAGGCTGACAGCCTAGTCAAATAGAATTTGATACATAATTCTATCATTTGTATAAATGAATGTAAAATACAGGCTTGTGTTTTTAAATGAAAGAAAACACTGTAAAATGTGAACTTCAAGATTGCTGCTACATTGCCATCTGCTGTAAGGAAAATCAAGCCAAGCATTTCAAATGTACTTTGAAGTTACAATTATCTAAAAAAGTGGTGCCGAAGTGGCTATCTGAACACATTCTTTCTATTGTCTTAACTTAAGGAATAATTGTTAGTGTATACACATGAAATGTCCTTTATTGCTGTAGTTTCCTGAGCAGGTGTTAGCTTGCTAAATAATGCACTTGACCTGGGAACTCCAGACTAAGTGTCAAGATGATGTGATGTGAATACTGGGAAAACCTAAGTGTCAAAATGATGTAATCTGGGAGGGCCTTAGCAGAGCTGTTTGTTAGTGAGTTTAAAAACTATTGTTGAGAGAGAGACTGTAAGCATTTTGTCTTGGACCATCAACCCAGCACTGCTTATGCTCTATATGTCTGTAAGTAGGATTATAGCACTGTGTTTTCTCTTAAGAATAGGTAAAGATTAGAAAATTAGATTAAGTGTTTTTTTTTTTACATCAGACCTGTCCTACTGTATTATTTTAAGTTTCTGTGTGATCTCTGAACTCTTAGATATCTCTGTGGTGTAGTAGTATTGTCTTGTGTTTTAATTATTTATTATTAAATATTTTAAAAACCTTTACCTGTGGCTGGTTTGTGTAGAGACAAGTTAGGCTCTGGAGTACGTTGCATATTTATATAGGTTATCATAATAAGCCACTCTAATAAGTCTTAAGACTGTATAGTCACATTACCAATTGGATAATAATATTGCACAGTAATAATTGGACACCCTTTTAAGGGCCTTTGGGTAGCTGATAATTATTAAGTTGGTGGTGGCAGTAATTACTTGTGTATAGTCTGGGTAAAGGGGCACAGCTGGAGAATCTGTGTCAGCCTTTCCCAGGAGTGTCAATGAAGTTGTATAAATACTTATCTAAAAGCGTGTGTGTGGTGTGTCAGCTACCTGTGCAGGGACAAAAAGCACTGGTGGGACAGAGAGGGGGTACTGGAGGTTAGCTTGCCAGCTAGGCTGAGACCTGGACCCTACAGCCGTGCCAGTGGAGAGTCTTATTGGGGACCTGGTGAGCAAGGGAGCAACCAGCCCCAGACTGACTGTGATCTCTGTGTGCACTTATGGGAAATTGTACTTTACTGTGTGTATTAGTTATCCTTTCCTCTTATATGAGATGACCTCCCTGGTGTTGGTGGTGAGGACTGAGGCTCCTTGATTGCTGGGCCAGGGCACGGTCATCGCAAGTGGTGGCAGTGGTTGGGATAAGATATCCTCACATTACTATAAAATGCAGGTCTAGATGTTTACATTGTTATTTGACACTAAATTTAGCACAATGATTCAAGACCCAGCATTTAAAGAGACATAATAGTATAGCTGTTCTTGTTTTTCTAAAAAAACATATAACCAGTAATATGATGTATATCTTATGTATAACATGACAATATGTAAGTTCCAATTAAATAAAAATAAAAATAAAAGTCAAAATAAATACTTCAGATTAAATAGAACTTCACAAAACTGTGTTCTTGTTCATTTGGTAAACAGATTTTAAATACTGTGGAAATAAATATACTATTGAGATAGCTTCCCTTAAAAATAATTTCTAATGATTCATCTAGTAACATAAAACGCTTAAATACCCCAAATATTATATATTTCATAAATCATAGTTTAAAGTCTTTGATTTTGAGAACTTTTAACATATAGAGAACAAGTGTTGGACATTAGACATATAACATATAAATAATAAAAAAAATGTAAAAATATATATGTATATAAAAATTTATGTAAAAAGATACAGTACAATTGTGAATTGTAAAAAACAACAACAATATGTACTCACTATCATTGCCTATATACCAAATGTTGTTCCTGTCCATAATAATAGTGTATATAAAAGGTTATTGTTGTTAAATATGTGTATGGGTATTATATATACACCCACGTCTTCATTATCAACTAAGTAATTCCCTGGAATTCTTGTCCTTGTTCTGTATTTTTCTTTTTACTTTATTAGCTCTTAATTTTAAAACCGGTAGAAGGGACACATGATCGTTCAATCCAGGGGGTATATTGGAATCCAGTCTCAGTTGCCAGATGAGTTCTCTGTAACTAAGCTGGTTTTCCCAATCTCCACCTCTGATTTTTTTGGGTACCTTTTCCAGAACCCAAAATTTGAAATTAGCCTGCTTGCAGATTAAGGTGTGTCGGTAAAGGGCGTTGGTTTCCTTTTTTCTGTTGATGTCATATATGTGTTCATAAACTCTCTGACGGAGATGTCTTTCAGTCTTTCCCACATAGTGTGCCCAACATAAAGTATAATAGGCCAAATATACTACTCCAATAGTATAACATGTACAGTGGCATTTCCCTTTTAGTGCAAACTGAATATTGGGTAGTATAATTTTATCTATATTGGCAATAAATGTACATTGGGGACACTTACCACAATGAAATGTGCCCTTTCTTTTGTTGTCCACCTCTTGTTGTTTCCTTTCAAATATGTTTTTTAGGTTTGGTCCCCTTCTAAAACTGTACCGTAAACATCTATCAAATATACCTAGCCTGCTTGGCATACTCTTGAAAATATCCCAGGTCCTGTTTATAACCCTTCGTACCAAATTGGTATTAATGTTATATGTCATAACTAAAAAGGGAGTTCCTGAAAAAGTATTGGGAATTGCGTTGTTGGCAATGTTAAAATTAGTACCTGTAGTATTGTGGTCAATGGTGGTCTCAATATTCAACAAAGGGATATATTTTGTCCCCCATCCCTTAATTATCTCCTCCTTTAATGGAATATTGATGGATTCAGGGTAGCCCCTTTCTAAAAATAGTCTGTGCACATATTCCAGTTCATTAACTAAATCACTATATCTTGTAGTCATCCGGGCCACTCTGACCATCTGTCCCTTAACAATATTTCTCTTCTGTAATGGGGGATGATTACTACCATAATGAAGATAAGAATTCGAGAAACAAGATTTCCTATAAATACTAGATATGTATGCCCTGTTTATGCAGTCTTTCTTAATAGTTAAGTCCAAAAAATGCGTTTCATTCATATTGAATTCATGTGTAAACTGAAGAAAAGTAGTGGACGTATTAAAGTACTGTAATGCCTCAAGGGCCTCATCAAGAGTACCCCCCCCCCCACACACACAATCAAAATATCATCCAGAAAACGGTAATACTTAATAATGTTGACCATAAAAGGTGATTTGAAAACAAAATGTAATTCCCAAAATAACATAACAATGTTGGCAAAAATGGGGACACACGCTGCCCCCATTGCCACACCATCAACTTGTTGGTAGATTTCATCATGGAAATAAATAAAGTTATTTTTTAAGACCAATTCTATATTTTCCACAATTAGTCTAAATTCATTGTTAGTCAAAAGTTTAAATTCAGTTAGCATATATTCAAAGCAGTCAAGGCCTATGTTATGTGGGATCCATATATTCAAAGCAGTCAAGGCCTATGTTATGTGGGATCCATATATTCAAAGCAGCCAAGGCCTATGTTATGTGGGATCCATATATTCAAACCAGCCAAGGCCTATGTTATGTGGGATCCATATATTCAAAGCAGCCAAGGCCTATGTTATGTGGGATCCATATATTCAAACCAGTCAAGGCCTATGTTATGTGGGATCCATATATTCAAAGCAGCCAAGGCCTATGTTATGTGGGATCCATATATTCAAAGCAGCCAAGGCCTATGTTATGTGGGATCCATATATTCAAAGCAGCCAAGGCCTATGTTATGTGGGATCCATATATTCAAACCAGCCAAGGCCTATGTTATGTGGGATCCATATATTCAAAGCAGCCAAGGCCTATGTTATGTGGGATCCATATATTCAAAGCAGCCAAGGCCTATGTTATGTGGGATCCATATATTCAAAGCAGCCAAGGCCTATGTTATGTGGGATCCATATATTCAAAGCAGCCAAGGCCTATGTTATGTGGGATCCATATATTCAAAGCAGCCAAGGCCTATGTTATGTGGGATCCATATATTCAAAGCAGCCAAGGCCTATGTTATGTGGGATCCATATATTCAAAGCAGCCAAGGCCTATGTTATGTGGGATCCATATATTCAAACCAGCCAAGGCCTATGTTATGTGGGATCCATATATTCAAAGCAGCCAAGGCCTATGTTATGTGGGATCCATATATTCAAAGCAGCCAAGGCCTATGTTATGTGGGATCCATATATTCAAAGCAGCCAAGGCCTATGTTATGTGGGATCCATATATTCAAACCAGCCAAGGCCTATGTTATGTGGGATCCATATATTCAAACCAGCCAAGGCCTATGTTATGTGGGATCCATATATTCAAACCAGCCAAGGCCTATGTTATGTGGGATCCATATATTCAAACCAGCCAAGGCCTATGTTATGTGGGATCCATATATTCAAACCAGCCAAGGCCTATGTTATGTGGGATCCATATATTCAAAGCAGCCAAGGCCTATGTTATGTGGGATCCATATATTCAAAGCAGCCAAGGCCTATGTTATGTGGGATCCATATATTCAAAGCAGCCAAGGCCTATGTTATGTGGGATCCATATATTCAAAGCAGCCAAGGCCTATGTTATGTGGGATCCATATATTCAAAGCAGCCAAGGCCTATGTTATGTGGGATCCATATATTCAAAGCAGCCAAGGCCTATGTTATGTGGGATCCATATATTCAAAGCAGCCAAGGCCTATGTTATGTGGGATCCATATATTCAAAGCAGCCAAGGCCTATGTTATGTGGGATCCATATATTCAAAGCAGCCAAGGCCTATGTTATGTGGGATCCATATATTCAAAGCAGCCAAGGCCTATGTTATGTGGGATCCATATATTCAAAGCAGCCAAGGCCTATGTTATGTGGGATCCATATATTCAAAGCAGCCAAGGCCTATGTTATGTGGGATCCATATATTCAAAGCAGCCAAGGCCTATGTTATGTGGGATCCATATATTCAAAGCAGCCAAGGCCTATGTTATGTGGGATCCATATATTCAAAGCAGCCAAGGCCTATGTTATGTGGGATCCATATATTCAAACCAGCCAAGGCCTATGTTATGTGGGATCCATATATTCAAAGCAGCCAAGGCCTATGTTATGTGGGATCCATATATTCAAACCAGCCAAGGCCTATGTTATGTGGGATCCATATATTCAAACCAGCCAAGGCCTATGTTATGTGGGATCCATATATTCAAACCAGCCAAGGCCTATGTTATGTGGGATCCATATATTCAAACCAGCCAAGGCCTATGTTATGTGGGATCCATATATTCAAACCAGCCAAGGCCTATGTTATGTGGGATCCATATATTCAAACCAGCCAAGGCCTATGTTATGTGGGATCCATATATTCAAAGCAGCCAAGGCCTATGTTATGTGGGATCCATATATTCAAAGCAGCCAAGGCCTATGTTATGTGGGATCCATATATTCAAAGCAGCCAAGGCCTATGTTATGTGGGATCCATATATTCAAACCAGCCAAGGCCTATGTTATGTGGGATCCATATATTCAAAGCAGCCAAGGCCTATGTTATGTGGGATCCATATATTCAAAGCAGCCAAGGCCTATGTTATGTGGGATCCATATATTCAAAGCAGCCAAGGCCTATGTTATGTGGGATCCATATATTCAAACCAGCCAAGGCCTATGTTATGTGGGATCCATATATTCAAAGCAGCCAAGGCCTATGTTATGTGGGATCCATATATTCAAAGCAGCCAAGGCCTATGTTATGTGGGATCCATATATTCAAAGCAGCCAAGGCCTATGTTATGTGGGATCCATATATTCAAACCAGCCAAGGCCTATGTTATGTGGGATCCATATATTCAAACCAGCCAAGGCCTATGTTATGTGGGATCCATATATTCAAAGCAGCCAAGGCCTATGTTATGTGGGATCCATATATTCAAAGCAGCCAAGGCCTATGTTATGTGGGATCCATATATTCAAACCAGCCAAGGCCTATGTTATGTGGGATCCATATATTCAAAGCAGCCAAGGCCTATGTTATGTGGGATCCATATATTCAAAGCAGCCAAGGCCTATGTTATGTGGGATCCATATATTCAAAGCAGCCAAGGCCTATGTTATGTGGGATCCATATATTCAAAGCAGCCAAGGCCTATGTTATGTGGGATCCATATATTCAAAGCAGCCAAGGCCTATGTTATGTGGGATCCATATATTCAAACCAGCCAAGGCCTATGTTATGTGGGATCCATATATTCAAAGCAGCCAAGGCCTATGTTATGTGGGATCCATATATTCAAAGCAGCCAAGGCCTATGTTATGTGGGATCCATATATTCAAACCAGCCAAGGCCTATGTTATGTGGGATCCATATATTCAAACCAGCCAAGGCCTATGTTATGTGGGATCCATATATTCAAACCAGCCAAGGCCTATGTTATGTGGGATCCATATATTCAAACCAGCCAAGGCCTATGTTATGTGGGATCCATATATTCAAACCAGCCAAGGCCTATGTTATGTGGGATCCATATATTCAAAGCAGCCAAGGCCTATGTTATGTGGGATCCATATATTCAAAGCAGCCAAGGCCTATGTTATGTGGGATCCATATATTCAAAGCAGCCAAGGCCTATGTTATGTGGGATCCATATATTCAAACCAGCCAAGGCCTATGTTATGTGGGATCCATATATTCAAACCAGCCAAGGCCTATGTTATGTGGGATCCATATATTCAAACCAGCCAAGGCCTATGTTATGTGGGATCCATATATTCAAAGCAGCCAAGGCCTATGTTATGTGGGATCCATATATTCAAAGCAGCCAAGGCCTATGTTATGTGGGATCCATATATTCAAAGCAGCCAAGGCCTATGTTATGTGGGATCCATATATTCAAAGCAGCCAAGGCCTATGTTATGTGGGATCCATATATTCAAAGCAGCCAAGGCCTATGTTATGTGGGATCCATATATTCAAAGCAGCCAAGGCCTATGTTATGTGGGATCCATATATTCAAACCAGCCAAGGCCTATGTTATGTGGGATCCATATATTCAAACCAGCCAAGGCCTATGTTATGTGGGATCCATATATTCAAAGCAGCCAAGGCCTATGTTATGTGGGATCCATATATTCAAAGCAGCCAAGGCCTATGTTATGTGGGATCCATATATTCAAACCAGCCAAGGCCTATGTTATGTGGGATCCATATATTCAAAGCAGCCAAGGCCTATGTTATGTGGGATCCATATATTCAAACCAGCCAAGGCCTATGTTATGTGGGATCCATATATTCAAACCAGCCAAGGCCTATGTTATGTGGGATCCATATATTCAAACCAGCCAAGGCCTATGTTATGTGGGATCCATATATTCAAACCAGCCAAGGCCTATGTTATGTGGGATCCATATATTCAAACCAGCCAAGGCCTATGTTATGTGGGATCCATATATTCAAACCAGCCAAGGCCTATGTTATGTGGGATCCATATATTCAAACCAGCCAAGGCCTATGTTATGTGGGATCCATATATTCAAACCAGCCAAGGCCTATGTTATGTGGGATCCATATATTCAAACCAGCCAAGGCCTATGTTATGTGGGATCCATATATTCAAACCAGCCAAGGCCTATGTTATGTGGGATCCATATATTCAAACCAGCCAAGGCCTATGTTATGTGGGATCCATATATTCAAACCAGCCAAGGCCTATGTTATGTGGGATCCATATATTCAAAGCAGCCAAGGCCTATGTTATGTGGGATCCATATATTCAAACCAGCCAAGGCCTATGTTATGTGGGATCCATATATTCAAAGCAGCCAAGGCCTATGTTATGTGGGATCCATATATTCAAAGCAGCCAAGGCCTATGTTATGTGGGATCCATATATTCAAAGCAGCCAAGGCCTATGTTATGTGGGATCCATATATTCAAAGCAGCCAAGGCCTATGTTATGTGGGATCCATATATTCAAAGCAGCCAAGGCCTATGTTATGTGGGATCCATATATTCAAAGCAGCCAAGGCCTATGTTATGTGGGATCCATATATTCAAACCAGCCAAGGCCTATGTTATGTGGGATCCATATATTCAAAGCAGCCAAGGCCTATGTTATGTGGGATCCATATATTCAAAGCAGCCAAGGCCTATGTTATGTGGGATCCATATATTCAAAGCAGCCAAGGCCTATGTTATGTGGGATCCATATATTCAAACCAGCCAAGGCCTATGTTATGTGGGATCCATATATTCAAACCAGCCAAGGCCTATGTTATGTGGGATCCATATATTCAAACCAGCCAAGGCCTATGTTATGTGGGATCCATATATTCAAACCAGCCAAGGCCTATGTTATGTGGGATCCATATATTCAAAGCAGCCAAGGCCTATGTTATGTGGGATCCATATATTCAAACCAGCCAAGGCCTATGTTATGTGGGATCCATATATTCAAAGCAGTCAAGGCCTATGTTATGTGGGATCACAGAGAAAAGATCCTTCACGTCTGTGGTAAGGAATGAATAATGGGGTTGAAAAGGCAGTTGATTTAATTTCTTTAGTAAGTCCCAAGAATCAATTAAGATGTGCGTATATAGCTTATAAAAAGGCTTTGGCTTTGTGTCTATATATATGGCCAATGGTTTTGTTTTGGAGCCTTCCGATGTCACAATAGGCCTCAATGGCACATTTTCTATACTTTTATGTGTCTTGGGAATACCAAACATAGTAGGTAGAAAAGGTTTTTCTACCTTGAAAAATCTGTATAGTCGTTCATCTATCAAACCCTGCAATAAATTATCTTCAATAACCATGTCAATCTTTTGATAGGCTATGTTTAATTCATTTTTAGAGGCAATAGTATACCTACCATGTCCATTTAAAATATCCATCATTTTGGCAGTATACAGCCAGTTATTCATTAGTACAACACCACACCCTTTGTCAGGCTTCATAATCCTGATGTCAGGGTGTTGAAATTTAATTTTGTCCAAAGTTAGTCTTTCTTCTGGTGTCTGGTGTGACATGTCAGAGTTTTTAATTCCTTAATTACCACATTTTCGAAATTATAAATATCACAATGTAGGGGGGGATTGTAAGTACTTCTTCTTGTTAAAACACTCATATGGTCATTGGTGTTATTAGTGATAGTATTAACAAAACTAGTAGTAGGTTTGACAAAAAATTCCAAATTTAATTTCCTAGTAAATAGTTTTATGTCCAAAATGAATTCTGCCATATCCAATTTCTTAGTTGGTACGAACGTAAATCCCTTTTTAAATAGGGAAAAATGTCTATTCTCAATTTTTATGTCTGTGTAGTTATAAATAAAAAACTCACTGCCTTGTTGACTGACAATTTTCTCTCTGTTTAATATAGAATTGTCAATGTCTAAACCCCTATCGTCCTCCACCAAGTTGTCACTTGTATTAGGTACAAATCCAAAATTTGCACATTGTTCGTTATTAAATGTGATAAACATTTCAACGTTCTCCTGGTCCATGTGTTGTTCACTATCTAACTCTAAATATCTATTTTGTACAATGTTGTCCTTGTTGACCCCACTTTGGCCTATGCCATTATCAATAAGGGGTAATCTACTAATATCTCAGGGCATGTTGGTTGGTCACTTGGGCATATGTCGGATGTAAATGTTGGTTTCATATTCTTTCCGACCTTCTTGGTCCCTCCTGTTCTAAAGGGAACTCAGTATCAGTGTCCGTGTTCCCCCTTGACTGGTTTTCAATATTCAAATCTGCTTCACCCCTATTCTCAAAATTATATCCTTGTTGTCTAAATTGATTAAACCTAGTGTTGTGTTTATTCCAGTGAGAATAAGCAGGTTGGAACCTCCCCCTAGCATACCTATTACTTTGTCCACATTGTTGTTTCTTAATAAATATACCTGCTGATGTTCATAGGCCCAATCGTCTCTTTCCAATTTACCCATCTTTCTTTTGTAGTTTTTTATTATTACATTATCAACATCGGTAAACACTCTCAAATAGTTATGCTTGTATTCTTTCACTGTAAACAATAGATCGTCACTTATCTCCTTATTAATTCTATCTATTTTGTCTTTTAATTCATCAATTAGTACATTATTATTGTTAATCATGGCTTTAATAATAGCTAAGCCACTGCCATTTAAAATTTCCACAATATCATTGTACAACATAGAACCCATGACAGTGTTATTTGGGAATTTATTTAATCTAAGTCCCTTGGAGACATGCTTTCTTATTAGACATTCATTTAAAAACCAATTGTCCAAATTTAGATTTTTGAATTTTAACATGTACATTTTCAACAGCTTACATTTCTCCGAATATGAAGTGTCCTGCTGTTTCTGTTTCTGTCCCTCCTCGACTCATTCCATAGTCCCAAAACTTTTGTTTAACCAATCGGTTAGATTAACATCCGTGTATTTCTCGAGCAAATTGTCAATATGGTTATGTCCCATGATGTTTTGTCAACTAGGCCTTCGTTCATGATTTTGTCATCCTTGACCTCCACTAGTTCCTCCATTTCTTGTACTTTTAATGTTGAAATTAGTGTCCGCACCTCGCACAGGTTGTGCGCAAGGAATAGAGTCCTCCATACCTTGTGTACTGGTTTCCGGTTGAGTAAAGGCTTGTAACAGCCTAGTGAGTTCGCCAATTAAAGATTGCTCGTTCCGGAGCTGTGAGACTCCTCAGCTGTCCTGTGCATCCATTGATAACGTCACCAATAACCACACTTAAATGGAAAACGGGAAAAAAATAAAATATATATTTCTTTAATTAGACTAATTAATTGTACAATATAAATGAGTGTCAACTGTTGAATAATTCATTCTGATGAAGTTTCTGTTTCTGAAGGAAATGAAAGCGCTTAATTAAGTTTTATGTGTTTGGATCAACTGTTATGTTCATTTGTTTATTAAACACTTGATTTTACTATTACATTGGACCGAAGAGTCTGCCTGGAATTTGTGGGACAGCCTTTATTGGGTTCTGTTAATGGGAATTTTGGTATTACAAGTTTTATTTTTTCCCGTTTTCCATTTAAGTGTGGTTATTGGTGTCTATCTTCTAACAATTCTCTCAAGTCAGGATCCGACAATAAAACATTCCAATTCTTCTCAAAAATATTACAGAACCTTCTGATGTCACTTGAATAAGTTATAGGGAATCTAACTTTAAAATCATGACCTTCCTTGCTTTTTACATCTTCTATAGTATTTGAGAAGAGCGGTTTACATCTCCCATCCCTATTTTCAATGATATATTTAGAGCTTTCATTTATGTTTTTCTTACTATAACCTCTGTTTAAGAAGTCTTTCTCTAATATAGTCATTGTCTTCACAAAGCCTTCATCTGTATTATGTAAGCGGCTTATTCTCATATATTGTCCTTTCACTACATTTTGTAAAAGCAAGGAAGGTCATAGGTTCATAGGTTCATACTAGGCTATCTGCCCTAGGGCATTTATAAGCCTAGCCAGAGTGTGTTTGGCTTTCGCCACCCATTTTAAATTAATTTTGCTATGCCCTTTTTCGAGGTTAGTATACTGTGCCTCTGTCTAACAGTGACACAGAAGTGATACCCATGGTAAACCTATGATCCCCCATCCACTCATCAAGATGCCTCTTGAAGAGAGTCAATGAGGGACTCTGCCTAACCTGGACTGGGATTTTATTCCAGAGTGAAGGGAGCCTCTGGGTTATTAATCTGTCCCTCCAGCATGTCCTATTTATTTCAGTGCTGAGGTTCAAGTCTCTCGAGCGTGTAGCTCGATGGGATTTGGATTTTCTGAGGTGCAGCATGTCCATTAATTCCGGGTTGGACATGGCTTTATACGTCAGGCACAGATCGCCTCTGAGCAGGTGGTATGCCACTGAGTAGAGCTGGAGTTTCTTTAACCGGGCAGCATATGGCATTTGTTTGAGCCCTTTGATCCTCTTGGTGAGGTACTTTTGGGGTCTTTCCAGTTGCTGCAGGTGTCTGGTAAGGTACATCCCAAAAGGGACATTGTACTCAATTATGGGCCTGATGAGGGATGAGTAAAGAGGCACGATGACCTCCCCTGATCTAGATGTGAATCCCTTCATGATTAGGTGGGCTATATAAAATGTTTTTCTAACCACTTTGGCCACGTGGTTGTCAAATGAGAGATTGCTATCAACTTGGGTCCCCAGGTCCCTAATTACTTCTTCCATACTTAATGGATTACCACTTATGTGATAATTTGTGGGCACTTTGTTTTTGCCAAAGGGGATGACTATACACTTTTTGGCGTTTAGCTTGAGGCCATGGCTCTGGCACCAGTTGTCTGTTTCTATGAGGCCCTTTTGGAGGATGCTTGTGTCGGCTGCAGAGTCGATTATAGTGCCCAGTTTGCAGTCATCTGTGAACTTGGTCAGCCACAGTCCTTCCATGTTGGCCTGTACCTCTGAGAAATATATACCGAACAAGAGAGGTCCCAGGACTGAGCCTTGTGGGACGCCACTTGTAACTGGTTTGGAGTCTGGCATGGCTCCAGCAATTCTAACCATGTGGGTTCTGTCCTTGAGCCAGTTTGCAACCCATCTAGCAACATAGGGGTTTATATTTAAGCTGGTGAGCTTATCTATAATGCCCGAGTGGGGTATTGTATCGAAGGCTTTTGCGAGGTCCAGGTAGGCTGTGTGGACCACCTTCCCCTCGTCAATGGCCTTGGTGACTGTTTCAAAGAAATTGACCAGGTTTAAGAGGCTGGATCTGCCCTTAACAAAGCCGAACTGGGTAGGATCCAGTGTCTGTAGGTCCCCAATATCTTTATTTATAAGGTCCATGATGATCCTTTCCATAGCTTTGCAGACCAAGCTAGTCAGGCTTATGGGGCGATAGTTTCCAGGATCCGTTTAGGCACCACCTTTGTGGAGAGGGACCACCATTGCTGTACTCCACTCTTTGGGTACATATCCTGTAGTAAGGCTGAGATTGAACAGTAGTTTTCTGTTTGGGTTTAGCTCTTCTTGGAGTTCATGTAGGACGCAGCCCAGGACAACGTCTGGTCCCATTGATGCTGTGCTTTTTGCTTTGGAGAGGGCGGCTCTTACCTGAGCATCTGAGATGTCAGGGGGGCAGCACTCTGCTGGGATAGATATTTGCCCTTTTGGTGTGGAGGGGGAGTTTGTGCTGAACCTGTCAGCTAGGATGTTGGCAATGTCTGTGGGTTTGGTGTATTTGTTGTCATTTTGGACTAATTCTGAGCATATCTGGGAATTCCCACCCAGGTTCCTAACATAACTAAAGAAAGCCTTGTGATTATCCTTAGTGTCCTGTGCAATTTTTCTCTCGAAGCTGGCCTTAGACGATTTTATGAGTGCTCATAGTTTTTTGCTAATACTGATCAGAGATGCCTTCCCTTTTTGGGATTTTGCTCTATCATGTAGTAGCTTCCTCCTTCTATTGTATAGTTTGTTTATGGCTGGGATCCACCAGACAGGACGTCTGCCTTTGGATGATTGGGTCTTGGTTTTATTTGGGATTGCACGATCCATGCATTCCTGAAGGTGTTCATAGAATGCGTTTATAAAGGATTCTGCGGTCTGGGCCATATTTTCCACAGGCCCAGGGGCTTTGAAGGATTCCATCTCGGTTTTGAGGAGTGTGAAATTTGCTTTAGGGAAGTTTTTCACTGTGGTTTTCTGGGCAGGGGGTGGAGTCGGGATGTGAATATCCAGTGAGATTAGTTTATGGTCTGATCTTACCAGTGAGGGATACATTTCTGGTCTGGAGCATAGAGTCCCCATGTTGGTGATGATCAGGTCCAGTATGTTTTCCCCTCTTGTGGGAGTGGTAACAAGTTGTTCCATAGCATTTGAGTTTATAAATTCTAGGAACCTTTGGGCTAGGGTGTTAGAGTAATGCTCCCAGTCTATGTTTGGGTAGTTGAAGTCACCCAATATAATGGTGTTTGGAGAGACCTTCATATTTTCCAGTGTTCTCAGGAAGGCCGAGTAGAGTTCCTGGGTTTGGGAGGGTGGTCTGTAGCAGGCTATAAACTGGAAGGAAGTTTTACCCACTGTTAATTGCACATGGATAGTCTCTGATGCTTCGTGCTGTGCCACCAACCTGGAGGTGTGGGTATCTTTGACGAATATTGATACTCCCCCTCCTTTTGTGGTTTGGTCCAAGTTTTGGGGCCAAAAAGCATGGTATGAGGTATAACCTGGTAGTGCTAGGGTGCTCTCGGGAGCCTTGAACCAGGTTTCTGTTACTGCACAGATATCGATGTTCTCCATGCTAAGGAGAGTTTTGAGTGCATGAATCTTGAGGTTTAGACTTCTGGCATTGAATAGCATTACTCTTAGTTTCTTATCCCTTGTCATACCTATGGAGGTGGGTTTGTCTTTTGAGCCTTGCCTAAAAAAGGCACTATGGGGGTAGCAAGAGCCTTTGCCAATATCCGAAAGCCCAGGGGTGATAGGTGCTAGCCGTCCCTAGTGAAGCATCGTGGCTTGTCGAGCATGTCATCCCAGGCTGACAGGCATTGGATCCCCTTTGAATGACACCAATACTTAAGCCAATTGTTGAAATTGATCATCTTGTCTTCATATTGTGGCATCATTCTTGGTGAGGGTAAGATGCTACTCAAGGTCAGGGTCATACCGGCCTGGGCTACATGCTCAGAGAGCTCCTCTATGTCTCTTTTCATGTAGTTCAGGGAGGTACATCTCAGGTCATTCACACCAGCATGGACAATGACTGAGTCATATTTGTACTTGCCTTGGAGTGACCTGAGTGCTTGTGTTATGTGGCGGATCCTAGCACCCGACAGGCAGCTAACCATGACCTTCTCCTTGTTCAGCCTGGTGAGTGGGACGTCAGTGTGCCTGATGATAGAGTCACCTATTACAAGTGTATCAGGTGTGTTGTTTAGCCGTAAGGGCTGTGACTGTTTGGCACACTGGCTTTGTGAGCTATGTGTTGCACGTGTTTTGTTTTGGGGTAGCGGTTGCTTGGGTGTCTGCTTTGGATGTCTCTGCTGCTTAGGCAGATTTTTATTTAGAGCCTCCGAGTAAGTTTTTGTGTGTTTATGTGTTTGGTTTGCTGTCGTGGTAGGTCTATGTGAGACTGGAATTGTAGTGAGTGCGGTTTCCTTTTCCTCCTGACTGGTTACGCCAGTACTGAGTTGAGAGAGCTTAGCCTCCAGTTTGGCTATATGGTTGCATCTCTCACATGTGTTGGAATTTGTTGGGAGGAGGAGAGGGTTGTCTGTGTACATGAGGCAGTTGTAACATTGCCTCAAGATTCCCAGATTCACCACCTGAACCGGAGAGGAGATTGACAACTGACCTCTGGACATGCTAGAATAGTATTGGGAATTCCTTTATAATTGAAAAAAAAGGGCCAATGGGGAACAAGGTACTCAAGGGGAGTTTGTGAGGGTGTAGTGCTTTTAATTTTTTAGTGCTGACCTATATAATTGCTTTAGTGAGCAAGTGCCAGGTAACTTAAATGCAATGTGCTACAGGTAACTTAAATGCAAAAACAACAAACAGTATCTTTCATTCAAGTGAAACAAGGAAATAAGTACAATAAGCAATGCAGATATCACTAGGGATCCACAGAAGCTCTTAAAAGCCGCGTTTTAGGTGGAATTAGTGTTTCATAGGTTCATAGGTTCATAGGTTTATACTAGGCTATCTGCCCTAAGGCATTTATAAGCCTAGCCCAAATTATTGTGGCTTACGCCACCCCTTATATGAAAAAATACTGTGCCCATTAGTTTATTGTGCCTCTGTCCAGCAGTGACCCAGGGATGATTCCCGGGGTAAACCTACGATCTCCCATCCACAGGTCTAGATTTCTCTTGAACAGAGTCAGCGAGGTGCTCTGCCTCACATGGACCGGGATTTTATTCCACAGCATAGGGAGTCTCTGAGTGATAAATCTATCCCTCCAGCACGTCCTATTTATATCCGTGCTAAGGTTTAAGTCGCTTGCTCTAGTGGTTTTGGTGGATTTGGATTTTTTGAGGTGGAGCATGTCCATTAATTCCAGGTTGGACATGGCCTTGTATGTCAGGCACATGTCACCTCTGAGCAGACGGTATGCGACTGAATAGAGCTGGAGTTTCTTCAATCTGGCAGCATATGACAGATTTTGGAGTCCCTTTATCCTTTTGGTGAGGAACTTTTGGGGTCTCTCCAATTGCTGCAGATGTCGGGTGAGATACATCCCGAATGGGGCATTGTACTCGATCATTGGTCTGATAAGTGAAGAGTACAGGGGAACAATGACCTCACTAGATCTGGATGTGAATCCCTTCATGATCAGGTGGGCAATGTAGAAGGTCTTTCTAACCACTTTAGCAATGTGAGTGTCAAAAGAAAGGCCACTGTCAACCTGGGTCCCCAGGTCCCTGATAACCTCTTCTGTGCTTAGTGGATTGCCACCTATATGGTAGCTTGGGGTTACCTTGTTTTTCCCGAAGGGTATGACTATACATTTTTTGGCATTTAACTTCAGGCCATGGCTCTGGCACCAGCTATCTGTTTCCGTGAGTCCCTTCTGAAGGATATCAGTGTCCGATGCACTTTCCACTATGGCGCCCAGTTTGCAGTCATCTGCAAACTTTGTCAGCCAAAGTCCTCCCATGTTGGCCTGTACTTCTGAGAAGTAGATGCCAAACAATAGGGGGCCAAGGACCGAGCTCTGTGGGACACCACTTGTGACCGGCTTGGAGTCTGACACAGCGCCAGCAACTCTAACCCTGTGGGTTCTGTCCTTAAGCCAGTTTGCAACCCATCTTGTGACATATGGGTTTACATTTAAGCTGGTAAGTTTTTCTACAATACCCGAGTGGGGTATTGTGTCGAAAGCCTTTGCAAGGTCAAGGTAGGCTGTATGGACTGCCTTTCCCTCATCAATGGCCTTGGTGACTATTTCAAGAAGTCGACCAAGTTCAAAAGGCATGATCTTCCCTTGACAAAGCCAAACTGGGTCGGGTCCAATGTCTGCAAGTCCCTATATCTTTGTTTATGAGCTCCATTATGATCCTCTCCATAGCTTTGCAGACTAGACTTGTTAAGCTTATGGGGCGGTAATTACCAGGGTCCGTGAGGCGCCACCTTTGTGGAGTGGGACCACAGTTGCCGCACGCCACTCCTTGGGCACGTATCCTGTGGTAAGGCTGAGATTAAACAGCTGCCTTATGTGCGGGTTTAATTCCTCATTTAGCTCGTGTAGCACACAGCCGGGGACACCATCCGGTCCCATTGATGCTGTGTTTTTAGCTTTAGAGAGAGCAGCTTTCACCTGCGCATTTGAGATGTCCGGGAGGCTACACTCGGCTGGGATAGTTATCTCTCCTTTAGGGGAGAGGGGTGAAGTTTGCACTGAACCTGTCTGCCAGTATGTTGGCAATGTCTGTGGGTTCAGTGATTTTTGTATCATTTTGGACTAATTCTGAGCATATCTGTGAGTTTCCACCCAGGTTCCTAACATAGCTGAAAAAGGCCTTATGATTGTCCTTTGAATCCATGGCAATTTTTCTCTCAAAATTGGCCTTAGTTGATTTTATGAGTGCTCGTAATTTTTACTAATAATGATCAGGGGTGACTTCCTTTTATGGATTTTGTTCTATCATGTAATAGCTTTCTCCTCTTATTGTAAAGTTTGTTAATGGCTGGGGTCCACCAGACTGGACGCTTGCCCTTTGTGGAAAGAGTCTTGGTTTTATTTGGGATTGCCTGATCCATGCAGTCCTGGAGGTGTTCATAGAAGGCATTTGTAAGGGCTTCCGCAGCTTGGGTTGTGGTTTCCTCTGACTCAGGGGCCTTGAAGGATACCACACCAGTCTTGAGTAGTGTGAAGTTTGCTTTAGAGAAGTTCTTCACTATGGTCTTTTTGTTTGGGGTGGGGCGGGATGTGGATTTCCAGTGAGATTAGTTTATGATCAGATCTCACCAATGAGGGATATACTTCGTGTGGAGCATTTTGTCCCCATGTTTGTGACAATGAGATCTAGTATATTTTCTCCTCTCGTGGGAACAGTGACTAGCTGTTCCATGGCATTTGAATTTATGAACTCCAGGAACCGTTGGGCTAGAAAGTTAGGGCTTGAGTAATGTTCCCAGTCTATATTCGGGTAGTTGAAGTCACCTAATATGATGGTGTTTGGAGATACATTTATACCCTCCAGTGTCTTCAGGAAGGCTGTGTGGGGTTCCTGAGTTTGAGAGGGTGGCCTGTAGCATGCTACAATTTGTAGAGCAGTTTTGCCTATTGTTAGTTGCACCTGTATGGTTTCCAAGCTTCATGCGTTGCCACCAACCTGGAGGTGTGAGTATCCTTTATGAATATGGATACACCCTCCTTTTGTGGAGTGGTCCGGGTTTTGGGGCCGAACGCATGATATGAGGTAAAACCTAATAGTGCCGGGTGCTCTCAGGAGCCTTGAACCAGGTTTCAGTTACAGCACAGACATCGATGTTCTCCATACTGAGAAGGGCCTCGAGTGCGTGCATTTTGAGATTTAGACTTCTGGCATTGAGCAGCATTACCCTCAATTTCTTCCCATTTTGTTTTCTAGGGTGGTAGGTTTAGAATTTGAGCCTTGCCTAAAAAGGCACTATGGGGTGGCAAGAGCCTTAGCCAATATCCGGAATCCCAGGGTGACAGGTGCAAGCCGACCTTTGCGAAGCAGCGTGGCTTGTCAAGCATGTCATCCCAGGCAGACAGACACTGGATCCCCTTTGAATGACACCAGACATTAAGCCAATTGTTAAAGCTGATCATCTTGTCTCTATATTGTGGCATCATTCTTGGTGAAGGAAGGATACTGCTCAGGGTTAGGGTCATACCTGCCTGGGCTACATAATCAGAGAGCTCCTCTATGTCTCTTTTCATGCAGTCCAGGGAGGCACGTCTCAGGTCGTTCACACCAGCATGGACAATGACTGTGTCATATTTGTACTTGCTGTGGAGTGACCCGAGTGCTTGTGTTATGTGGCGGATTCTAGCCCGATAGGCAGCTTACTGTGACCCTCTCCTTGTTCAGCCTGGTGAGTGGGACGCCAGTGCGTCTGACTATGGAGTCACCTATGACAAGTATGTTTGGTGTTGTATTTGGCCTTAAGGGCTGTGACTGCTTTGCACACTGCTTTTGTGGTTTATGTGTTGCTTGTGGGGTGTCTTGAGGTAGCAGTTGTTTGGGTGTCTGCTTTGGAGGCCTCTGCTGTTTAGGTAAATTTTACTCAGAGCCTCCGAGTATGTCTTTGTGTGTTTATGTGTTTGATTCAGTGGAGTGGTAGCATTATGTGAGGCTGGTTTTGTGGTGTGTGTAGTTGCCTTCTCCTCCTGTCTGGTCTTGCCAGTCCTGAGTTGAGAGAGCTCAGCCTCCAGTTTGGCTAAATAGCTGCATCTCTCGCAAGTATTTGTGTTATGTGGGAGGAGGAGAGGGTTGTCTGTGTACATGAGGCAGTTATAACATTGCCTCAAGATTCTCAGATTCACCAGCTGGACCGGAGAGGAGATTGACAACTGACCTTTGGACATGCTAGAATAATATTGGGAAATCCTTAATTGAAAACAAGGGCCAGTGGGGAGTGAGGGTGTAGTGCTTTTAATTTTTAGTGCTGACTTATATAATTGCTTTAGTGAGCAAGTGCCAGGTAACTTGAGTGCAATGTGATACAAGTAACTAAATGCAAAACGACAAACAGTAACTTTCTTTCAAGTGAAACAAGGAAATAAGTACAGTAAGCAATGCAGATATCACTAGTGATCCACAGAAGCGCTGAGAAGTTCCGTATTAGGTGAATTAGCTTCCAGGGAAATAACAAGCAAACAAACAACAAGTATATAAACAAAGCTAGATTCAGTAGGCCTGGATCTAGTCTATGATAGAGCAAACAAGGTGAACCAATTTCAGTAAGATACAGTTCAAATATTCAGGCACCATAAACCTTTAACCAGAAAATTCCCAGCTCAGAAGGGCAGAGTCCAGCCTCTTCTCCCACAAGAGTGCAGTCCACGAACCTTCCTAATGTAAAATAACTGGCCTGAAGCCCAAGTGCCTAAACCAGAACTAATACACTTGGACACTGGGCTCTCAATCAGCAGTTCCCAACTTAGAAGGATGAAAGCTACCTGTCCTGCCACCACAGTGCTTGCCACAAACCTTCCTAATGTAAAACAACTGGTCTGAAGCCCAAGTGCTTAATCCAAAAGACTTGAATGATAGCTACACTTTAATCAAGTTACAACCAAGCAGTAATAAATACCATTGAATACTTTAGAGAATGTCTGGATTAGTGCTCAAGTTACACAAACAAAGCTAGATCCAGCAGGCCCGAATCCAGTCTATGCCACAGCAAACAAGGCGCACCAACTTCAGTAAGAAACAGTTCAGATATGCATGCACTATAAGCCTTTAACCAGAAATTCCCAGCTCAGAAGGGCAGAGTCCAGCCTCTCCTCCCACAAGAGTGCAGACCACGAACCCTCTTAATGTAAAATAACTGGCTTGAAAGCCCAAGTGCTTAAACCAGAATTAATACACTTTTAGAATAACAGACACTGAGCCCTCAATCAGCAGTTCTCAACCTAGAAGGATGTAAGCTACCTGTTCTGCCACAACAGTGCAGACCACAAACCTCTCAGTGCAAAACAACTAACTGGTCCGAAGCCCAAGTGTTTAAACCAAAAGGCTTAGAATGAGTTACACCAAGCAGTAATAAATACAATTGAGTATTTTAAGATGATGCAAAAGTAAAAAGAAGTAGGTAAAAACACAAGTACAGTAAAAGCAGATGAAATTTTTTTTTTTTTTTTTTTTTTTCCTGAACAAGTGCTGAGATCAAAGAAACAGATTTGAGTGCTGAAACTAGAAAACTGGCTAGTTACAAGAAAAAAAAAAAAACAAGCTAGAAGGCTTCCCTCAAACACAGGGAAATAACAAGCAAACAAACAACAAGCATACAAACAAAGCTGGATTCACCAGGCCTGGATCTAGTCTATGCTACAGCAAACAAGGTGTACCAATTTCAGTAATAAACAGTTCAAATATGCAGGCACTATAAGCCTTTAACCAGAAATTCCCAGCTCAGGAGGGCAGAGTCCAGCCTCTCCTCCCACAAGAGTGCAGACCACAAACCTTCTTAATGTAAAATAACTGGCCTGAAGCCAAGTGCTTAAACCAGAACTAATATACTTTTAGAATAACAGACACTGAGCCCTCAATCAGCAGTTCCCAACTTAGAAGGATGTAAGCTACCTCTCCTGCCATCACAGTGCAGGCCACAAACCTTCCTAATGTAAAACAACTGGTCTGAAGCCCAAGTGTTTAATCCAAAAGACTTAGAATGATAACTACACTTTAAGCAAACTTGTACTACAAACTTGTACTACAAGTGGTACTACAAGCCTCCGTTCTCACAATAAACTTCTAGTTCTAACAATAAACTTGTACTACAAGCAAACTTGTACTACAAACTTGTACTACAAGCGGTACTACAAGCCTCCGTTCTCACAATAAACTTCTAGTTCTAACAATAAACTTCTACTACAAGTTACAAAAGCAAAAAACCCAGCAGGAGAATCACTTTTTTCCAACTACACTTCAAGACTCTGGAGTGTCCTACCAATTTCAATAGTGACCATTCCCTCATCTAAACAATTTAAAATACTCCTAAAAATGCACATTGCAAACTCCTGACTGTCCCTGTAGCCCCCCCCCCCCAAGGATAGGCCATTTCACATACCACTCTGTTCTACCATCACTCTTTTTAACCTTGCTTAACTGATTTATGACCAAATCTTATAACTAAGGGCTGAATGCTTATCACACATTATTGATAATTATGTTTATTTATCAACTGCCAAGCTAGCTATTTCCTCACATTTGATAATACTTTGTATATAACTATATGACCTACTTGGCGTTATATCTATAGTAGCAATGTCTAACACTGTTGTTTTGTCTTTGTTAATATGAAGTACTTCACTTTTGTTAATACGTTGCACTTTTACTATGTTACTTTATGGCCTGGAGCTGATCTCCCTGGGCCTGCACTGAAATAGGATACATGTCCAGCTGGACTTTCCCAGTAAATAAATCTAAAATAAATAAATAAATAAAAAGCATTGGATAAGTCTAAGAAACAAGAAGATACTATATTTCCTGAGTTGCAGGCATGGTTGATATTGTCAAGGAATGATAAGAAAGCAGTGATGGTACTGTGACTGGGTCTAAAACCATGTTATGTTGGGGTATGGAGATGACTGTCTAAAAGGTGAGGTAAGAGTTGTAGGTGAATACATTTTTCAAGTACTTTTGAGATAGGGGGAGAGGATGGCTATGGGGTGGAAGTTGGAGATGTCAGTGTTGTTGCCTCATTTACGTAAGGGAATGATAAAGGCTTTTTTTCAGAGGAGGGGTACATAGGATTCTTGAATGGAGTGGTTGATTAGAATACAGATGGGGAGAGGTGTGTCCTCAGCAGCTAACTTGAGAAGGTTGGATGGTAAGTTGGGGGCATTAGAACATGGTTTTAATTTCTTGAGAAATTTTTTTATAGTGTTGACAGGGATGGGTTTGAGGTGGTGGGTAGTACTGGTGGCAGAGCAAGAGGAGTTGGAGGGGGGAGATGCAGAAAGAGCAGATGATATATATATATATATATATATATATATATATATATATATATATATATATGTATATATATATATAAAATTATGTATATGTGTGTTTGTGTGTGTACTGCAAAACATCAAGTGTGTGTAAGGTCAACAGCTGTTTAGTCAACTGCAGATGGCCAACTAGGCAGTTGATTGACAGGCATGTAGGACTGACAGTCCTTAGGTAGGGGAATATTTTCTTTCTGCGGGGATTGTGTGATCTCACAGTTAGTATACATAATTAACAGGGGGTGTGGGGGTGCAAGGGGCATGCTTTTTTTACTTTTTTTTTTTGAAGTATGAAATTGCATGTGCTGAGGCTGTTTCTTGGCTCATACACAGTGCGGTGTCAACCACTGTGTTTTTGACTATATGTGGTAAATATTTTTACAGCTGTCTATAGGTGTTTTTATTATTTTCTGGTGTACACCCCCCCCCCTCCACACACACACACACACACACACACACACACACACACACACACATATATATATATATATATATATATATATATATATATATATATATATATATATATATATATATATATATATAGGTTACCTTCATTTTGTCAAAGCTCATTTGACTGACAAACATTTTAGTCGAACCAATTGACTGAAACTTTATTTCACTGACACTTCATTTGACTGACAGTTCATTTGACTGACAATTGGTACTGGCAGTGTCTAGAGCACTGTAAGGCAAGTAAAAGGAATATGTCCTTTTCCCCACTGGAGTACAACCCTGAACTTAATATATATAGTTGGGGGGGTTTGGGGGGCACAGCCTCTCACTTACTTTGGTTTTACTAAACAATTTGTTTGTGTCTTTCAGCTTTTCCCGGTTAGGGGTTGCCACAGCGGAACTCTGGTCCGCTAATGATTGGCAGTTGATTTTTACGTACTGGCTTGCCAGGCCTGATGCACAACCTTCAACTAAGGTATGCCCATCCACGCATGTCTCCACGCAGAAGACGCTCTAGCTGAGAATAAAACCGGACAGCACCTTACTGTGAGGCGATAACGCTACCGCAGCAACAATATAAAACCAAAAGCAGAGAATATAACATGAGAGTAAGTGGGGGGCTGTGCCCCCCACACCCTCCCTAACTATATATACTAAGTCCAGGGTCGCACTACAGTGGGGAAAAGGACATATTCCTTTTACTTGCCTTACAGTGCTCTAGACACTGCCAGTGCCAATTGTCAGTCAAATGGACTGTCAGTCAAATGAAGTGTCAGTAAAATGAAGTTTCAGTCATTTGTCTCAGTCAAATGAGTGTCAGTCAAATGAGCTTTCGATGAAGTGAAGGTAACCCATATATATATACATATGGGTTTCCTACTGAAGGTTTAGTGTGTGTTCGTCAGCTATTTAGGTGTCTATATATGATTGGCTAAGAAGCTGATATACAGGTGAGATAGCACAATTCCCTGGGATGGGGAATATGTCTTTACCCCATGCTTATGGAATCTCAGAATTACTGTATATAATTAGCAGGGGATGTAAGGCAATATTTTTATTTTTGTTTTAAGTTTTACATTTTTCATGCACCTTTTCTAGCAGTTAGCATCATTTATACATTATACTGCACTTGTATCTCCAGAAGTAGACAATGAACTTGTATTATGTTTGCTCATGAAAAAACAAAAAGAGAGAAAATCCAGTGTTCTGCTTGTTCACGAGATTTGCAGCCTTCTGTAACTTCACTCGAGGTTTTGATCTCAGGTTGTTCCAAATAAAGCTAACAAGCAGGACTGCTTTATCTCACCCCTATGACTTTCTTGTTAAATCCAGCCCATTCACTTTGTTATAGAATTCTGAAGGATGTAGTAATAATATTGCATGGTTAATTTTCTGGCATGCCACGTGACTTGCATAGTATCTGTTATTTCTTACAAGATTCCCTTTCTATTTTTCTATTTTCCAAAAGAGGTGCTGGACAAACCCCACCCTCACAATCCTCTTGGGAGTTTTAAACCTATTCAGCTACAAGTTCAGAGAGAGAATGAGAGAGTATGTGTGTGCATGTATGTGTGTGTGTGTGTGTGTGTGTGTGTGTGTGTGTGTGTGTGTGTGTGTGTGTGTGTGTGTGTGTGTGTGCGTGTGTGTGTGTTATTTGAGATTCAAATTTATTTCAAATGGCTTGGGGGGCTCTCCACTCTTTTCTTTTTATCCTAAAGGCTTTTCTTTGTAACCTAGAGGTTCGAGAGGTCAGCTCCAGTGGTGAAGAAGAAAGGAAAGGGTTTCGCATTCTCTTAAGATACACAAATGTTAGTGTTTGCAGGCCTCACAGGGGCACCTGCACTACACTGCTTAGATATATACATTCATTTTAACACACCGGTGGGGGTGACCTACTAGCCTATTTTTTTATTAGTTCTTTTTATCAAAAAATTTGTTTCACTCAAGGCGGCCCATGTAAAAGTGGTATCCACTGTGGCACTGTGTATACAAGTTGTACATTTTGAAAGTTAATTACTAACAAAGTCAGAAGAGGTTTGTTGGTTCCATTCCAGACTCTGACTCGTGTCTCACAGCCACAGTTCTCCATGTCCTAGAAGCACCAGTGCTCTTTAAAGTGAAGATGCATTTCTGCAGGTGTTTGCCAGACTTCCCAAAGTCACAACTAGATTAGTAGGTAAACAGAATGTGAGAACGGCATCATTGTTAACAATCAGGGAGTAATGTTACCTGGGAAGAGCTTAGATAAGTATTGTCATGGTGCTCTTACTATATTCAATTAATGTGAGAGAAGAAAGCAAGAGCGGATGAATTTGTGTCGGGATATGTTTTTACTGGGATCGAAGAGATAGTGGACATAATGTATAGAAGATGTTTCTACAAAAGAAGGTGAAATGAAGTCTGCCCTAACTAGCAAATTACACAGAAACTTCTGAGCAGATGTGAGATTTGTTTTCATTGTCAGCTGTCGGGACAAATTATGGTCCAGATTGTGCGGTGGTAGAACACAATCATCAGATTTGGTTTGAAGGGTAAGGAGGACCAGTTTAGGATCTAGGTACAATGTTGGATTTTTATAAAGTCTCAATACACCAGCCTTTATTTTGCCTTTAATTTAAATAAATGTAATCTTATGGGAGTCTACTCAGCTGTTAAAAACTGGGAGTGTTGGGCAAAGGCAAAGGGCTGTTTGAGGTCAAGTTACTGAAATTCAAATAACAAAAGAAAGCAAAACACAGTGTGTGGGTTGCTAAGCTCCAAGTCAGTTAAATTTTTTTTTGTACTGAATTCACTTTTCTAGCATAGGGGAAATGATTTATTTCTAACCAAGTTCAATACTGCCCTCGATTTGTTATTGAAAACAGTATGAGGGGTTTGTTTCTCCCATGTATTTTATTTTATCTATTTTGTGTTCATTAACATTATTTTAGTACATGTGCAATTCAAGCATTCATAAATTCAAACCTCAGTTTGGCAAGTATATTTAAGAAGGCAGTATTTTGAAATTGTCAGACACCCAGACAGAGAAAGAATTCTGCCCTGTAGCCACACTGTATTTCTTATAAAAGGCTCTGCAGTGTATTTTAAAATGTTCCTGTTTTATCTAATTGCAGTCACTTGCTCGGTTCACTAAAGCTTGAGTCAAAAATCCTTGAGCATAACAGCTTGAGTTGTCATTTGTATGTTTCATTGCAGTGCTCACATTATAGCAACATGTCAGTGCACTCAGTGTGATGTACCTCAAATATGAGACAGGCATTACATCATCCTCCGTGATTGTTTGTTTGATTAGTTAAGTGACCTCTAAGTGAGAATAATAAAATAAAGCAGTATGGGGGGCACAGGGGAGCCTGCCCTCCTCCAAAAAAAAAAAAAAATTTTTTATGACTGTGACACTTGCATGTATACTGCCAAGCTTAATAGCATACATTATGAGAATCTATATAGCAAAACCCCAATTTCTGTCATTAAGTTCCTGAAATGCAGGCTTTGATGAAGTGAGCAGACTTAGTGGATCCAGCTTTAACAGAAATGTTCATTAGTCTTCATACAGATACACAGTTGGAAATATGCTGTTTCAACAACTAGATGTGTTTTCTGGTGGTCTTTATCCATGTTCTAAACATGTCCTCATGAGGGTTGTGGAGGTAACAAAAAAAGGATGGTTTCCCCAAACTTTTCTCTTCACAGCAATATTCTCAAGCTTTTTCTTTGGGATCCTGAAATGTTCTCCAGTGGGTTGAGTGATACTACCCTTAGAGAATCTTGGGGCTGCCCAAAGGCATCTTTACGCTTATCAATGCCTAGTAAATTCCATGGTGGGAGGTGTCATTCTCACAAGGTGAAAAAACTGCCTTATTTCGCCCCTGTCAACACAGATGAATAGTACTCTGAGGAGCTCCAGTATTGCAGACCCCATGAGGAGTAGTATTTTGAGGTCCTGCAGTATTACGGTCCTCCAGTATTGCTGAGCCCCATGAGGAGTAGTACTCTGAGGTCCTGCAGTATTGCCGAGCCCCATGAGGAGTACTACTCTGAGGTCCTGCAGTCTTGCTGAGCCCCATAAGGAATAGTACTCTGAGGAGCTCCACTATGGCTGAGCCCCATGAGGAGTAGTACTCTGAGGCCTTACAGTACTACTGAGCCCCATGAGTAGTAGTACTCTGAGGTCCTGCAGTGTTTCTGAGCCCCATGAAGTGTAGTACTCTGAAGAGCTCCAGTATTGCTGAGCCCCATGAGGAGTAGGACTCTGAGGTCCTGTAGTATTGTTGAGCCCCATGAGGAGTAGTAATCTGAAGTCCTGCAATACTGATGATCCCCATGAGGAGTAGTACTCATAGGAGCTCCAGTATTGCTGAGCCTCATGAGGAGTAGCACTCTGAGGTCCTGTCGTATTGTTGAGTCCCATGAGGAGTAGTACTCTGAGGAGCTCCAGTATTACCAAGCACCATGAGGAGTAGTTCTCTGAGGTCCTGCAGTATTGCTGAGCTGCATGAGGCGTAGTACTCTGAGGAGCTCCAGTATTGTTGAGCCCCATCAGGAGTAGTACTCTGAGGTCCTGCAGTATTGCTGATCCCCATGAGGAGTAGTACTCTAGGGTCCTGCAGTATTGCTGAGCCCCATGAGGAGTAGTACTCTGAGGAACTCCAGTATTGCTGAGCCCCATGAGGAGTGGTACTCTGATGTCCTGCAGTATTGCTGAGCCCCATGAGGAGTAGTAATCTGAGGTCCTGCAGTATTGATGATCCCCATGATGAGTAGTACACTGAGAAGCTCCAGTATTGCTAAGCTTGATGAGGAGTACTACTCGGAGGTCCTGCAGTATTGGTGATTCCCATGAGGAGTAGTACAGTGAGGTCCTGCAGTACTGCTGAGCCCTATGAGGCATAGTACTCTGAGGAGCTCCAGTATTGCTGAGCCCCGTGAGGAGTAGTACTCTGAGTACCTGCAGTATTGCTGAGTCCCATGAGGAGTAGTACTCTGAGGAGATCCAGTATTGCTGAGTCTCATGAGGAGTAGTACTCTGAGGACTTGCAGTATTGCAGAGCCCCATGAGGAGTAGTACTCTGATGTCCTTTTGTAATGCTGAGCTCCATGAGGAGTAGTACTCTGAGTTGCTCCAGTATGGCTGAGCCCCATCAGAAATAGGACTCTGAGTTCTTGCAGTATTGCTGAGCCCCATGAGAAGTAGGACTCTGAGGTCCTGTAGTATTGCTGAGCCCCATGAGGAGTAGTAATCTGAAGTCCTGCAGTACTGCTGATCCCCATGAGAAGTAGTACTTTCAGGAGATCCAGTATTGCTGAGCCCCATGAGGAGTAGTACTCTGAGGTCCTTTTGTAATGCTGAGCTCCATGAGGAGTAGTACTCTGAGGAGCTCCAGTACTGCTGAGCCCCATGAGGAGTATTACTCTGAGGTACTGCAGTACTGAGGAGCCCCATGAGGAGAAGTACTCTGAGGTCCAGCAGTATTGCTGAGTCCCATCAGGAGTAGTACTCTAAGGTCTTGCAGTATTGCTGAGCAGTATTGCTGAGCTCAATGAGGAGTAGTACTCTGAGGAGCTCCAGTATGGCTGAGCCTCATGAGGAGTTGTACTCTGAGGTCTTGCGGTATTGCTGAGTCCCATGAGGATTAGTACTCTGAGGTCCTGCAGTATTGCTGAGCCCCATGACGAGTAGTACTCTGAGGAGCTCCAGTATTGCTGAGCCCCATAAGGAGTCGTACTCTGAGGTTCTGCAGTATTGCTGAGCCCCATGAAGAGTAGTACTCTGAGGTCCTCCAGTATTGCTGATCCACATGAGGAGTAGTACTCCAAGGTCCTGCAGTACTGCTGAGCCCCATGAGGAGTCATACTCTAAGGTCCTGCCATATTGCTGAGCTCCATGAGGAGTAGTACTCTGAGGAGCTCCAGAATTGCTGAGCCCAATGAGGAGTAGTACTCTGACATCCTGTAGTATTGCTGAGCCCCATGAGGAGTAGTACTCTGAGGTCTTGCAGTATTGCTGAGCCCCATGAGGAGTAGTAATCTTAAGTCCTGCAATATTTCTGATTCCCCATGGGGAGTAGTACACTGAGGAGCACCAGTATGGCTGAGCCTGATTAGGAGTACTACTCAGACATACTGCAGTAATGCTGATTCCCATGAGGAGTAGCACTCTGAGGTCCTGCAGTATTACTGAGCTCCAGAAGGAGTAGTGCTCTGAGGAGCTCCAGTATTGCTGAAACCCATGAGGAATAGTACTCTGAGGTCCTGCAGTATTGCTGAGCCCCATGAGGAGTAGTACTCTGAGGAGCATCATTATTGCTGAACCCCATCAGGAGTAGTACTTTGAGGAGCTCCAGTATTGCTGAGCCCCATGAGGGGTAGTACTCTGAGGTCCTGCAGTATTGCTGAACCCCATGAGGAGTACTACGCTGTGGAGCTCCAGTATTGCTGAGCCCAATGAAGAGTAGTATTCTGAGGTTGTGCAGCATTGCTGAGCCTAATGAGAAGTAGGACTCTGAGGTCCTGTAAAATTGCTGATCCTCATGAGGAATAGTATTTTGAGGTTCTGCAGTATTGCTGAGCCCCATGAGGAGTAGTACTCTGAGGTCCTACCATATTGCTGAGCTCCATGAGGAGTAGTTCTCTCAGGAGCTCCAGTATTGCTGAGCCTCTCGAGGAGTAGTACTCTGAGGTCCTGCAGTATTGCTGAGCCCCATGAGGAGTATTACTCTGAGGTCCTGCAGTATTGCTGAGCCCCATGAGGAGTATTACTCTGAGGTCTTGCAGTATTGCTGAGCCCCATGAGGAGTAGTAATCTGAGGTCCTGCCGTATTGCTGAGCTCCATGAGAAGTAGTAGTCTGAGGATCTCCTGTATTGCTGAGCCTGATGAGGAGAACTACTCTGAGGTCCTGCAGTATTGCTGAGCCCCATGAGGAATAGTACTCTGAGGAGCTCCAGTATTGCTGAGCCCCATCAGGAGTAGTACTCTGCAGTCCAGCAGTATTGCTGTTTCCCATGAGGAGTAGTACTCTAAGGTCTTACAGTATTGATGAGACCCATGAGGAGTAGTACTCCGAGGTCCTGCAGTATTGCTTAGCCCTATGAGGAGTAGTACTCTGAGGAGCTCCAGTATTGCTGAGCCTAATAAGGAGTACTACTTTGAGGTCCTGAAGTATTACTGATCCCCATGAAGAGTAGTACTCTGAGGTCCTGCAGTATTGCTGAGCCCCATGAGGAGTAGTACTCTGAGGAGCTCAGTATTGCAGAGCCCCATAAGGAGTAGTACTCTGAGGTCTTGCAGTATTGCTGAACCCCATGAGGAGTAGTTCTCTGAGGTCCTGCAGTATTACTGAGCCCCATAATGAGTAGTACTAGGAGGTCCTGCAGTATTGCTGAGCCAAATGAGGAGTAGTACTCTGAGGAGCTCCAGTATTGCTGAGCCTAATAAGGAGTACTACTCTGAGGTCCTGCAGTATTGCTGAGCTCCATGAGGAGTAGCACTTTGAGGTCCTGCAGTATTGCTGAGCCCCATGAGGAGTAGTACTCTGAGGAGCTCCAGTATGACTGAGACCCATGAGGAGTAGTACTCTGTGGAGCTCCAGTACTGCTGGACCCCATGAGGAGTAGTACTCTGAGGTTGTGCAGTATTGCTGAGCCCCACGAGGAGTAGGCCTCTGAGGTCCTGTAGAATTGCTGAGCCCCATGAGAAGTAGTACTCTGAGGTCTTGCAGTATTGCTGAGCAGTACTGCTGAGCTCAATGAGGAGTAGTACTTTGAAGAGCTCCAGTATTGCTGAGCCTGATGCGGAGTAGTACTCTGAGGTCCTGCAGTATTGCTGAGCTTCATGAGGAGTAGTACTCTTAGGTCTTGCAGTATTGTTGAGCCCCATGAGGAGTAGTAATCTGAGGTTCTGCAGTATTGCTGAGCCCCATGAGGAGTAGTACTCTGAGGAGCTCCAGTATTGCTGAGATCCATGAGAAGTAGTACTCTGAGGTCCTGCAGTATTGCTGAGCCCCATGAGAAGTAGTACTCTGAGGAGCTCCAGTATGGCTGAGCCCCATGAAGAATAGTACTCTGAGGTCCTACAATATTGCTGAGCCCCATAAGGAGAAGTACTCTGTGGAGCTCCAGTATTCTGAACCCAATGAGGAGTAGTACTCTGAGGTTGTGCAGTATTGCTGAGCCCCATGAGAAGTAGAACTCTGAGGTCCTGTAGAATTGCTGAACCCCATGAGGATTAGTACTCTACGGTCTTGCAGTACTGCTGAGCAGTATTGCTGAGCTCCATGAGGAGTAGTACTTTGAGGAGCTCCAGTATTGCTGAGCCTGATGAGGAGTAGTACTCTGAGGTTCTGCAGTATTGCTGAGCCCAACGAGGAGTAGGCCTCTGAGGTCCTGTAGAATTGCTGAGCCCCATGAGAAGTAGTACTCTGAGGTCTTGCAGTATTGCTGAGCAGTACTGCTGAGCTCAATGAGGAGTAGTACTTTGAAGAGCTCCAGTATTGCTGAGCCTGATGCGGAGTAGTACTCTGAGGTCCTGCAGTATTGCTGAGCTTCATGAGGAGTAGTACTCTTAGGTCTTGCAGTATTGTTGAGCCCCATGAGGAGTAGTAATCTGAGGTTCTGCAGTATTGCTGAGCCCCATGAGGAGTAGTACTCTGAGGAGCTCCAGTATTGCTGAGATCCATGAGAAGTAGTACTCTGAGGTCCTGCAGTATTGCTGAGCCCCATGAGAAGTAGTACTCTGAGGAGCTCCAGTATGGCTGAGCCCCATGAAGAATAGTACTCTGAGGTCCTACAATATTGCTGAGCCCCATAAGGAGTAGTACTCTGTGGAGCTCCAGTATTCTGAACCCAATGAGGAGTAGTACTCTGAGGTTGTGCAGTATTGCTGAGCCCCATGAGAAGTAGAACTCTGAGGTCCTGTAGAATTGCTGAACCCCATGAGGAGTAGTACTCTACGGTCTTGTAGTACTGCTGAGCAGTATTGCTGAGCTCCATGAGGAGTAGTACTTTGAGGAGCTCCAGTATTGCTGAGCCTGATGAGGAGTAGTACTCTGAGGTTCTGCAGTATTGCTGAGCCCCATGAGGAGTAGTAATCTGAGGTTCTCCGGTATTGCTGAGCCCCATGAGGAGTAGTACTCTGAGGAGCTCCAGTATTGCTGAGCCCCATAAGGTGTGGCACTCTGAGGTCCTGCAGTATTGCTGAGCTCTATGAGGAGTAGTACTCTGAGGAGCTCCAGTATTGCTGAGCCCCATGAGGAGTGGTACTCTGAAGTCCTGCAGTATTGCTGAGCCCTATGAGGAGTAGTACTGTTGAGTTCCTGCCATATTGCTGAGCTCCATGAGGAGTAGTATTCTGAGGAGCTCCAGTATTGCTGAGCCTGATGAGGAGTACTACTCTGAGGTGCTGCAGTATTGCTGATCCCCATGAGGAGTAGTACACAAACATCCTGCAGTGTTGCTGAGCCTCGTGAGGCGTAGTACTCTGATGAGCACCAGTATTGCTGAGCCCCATCAGGAGTAGTACTTTGAGGTCCTGCAGTATTGCTGAGCCCCATGAGGAGTAGTACTCTGAGGAGCTCCAGTATTGCTGTGCCCAATCAGGAGTAGTACTCTGAGGTCCTGCAGTATTGCTGAGTCCCATGATTAGTAGTACACTAAGGTCCTGCAGTACTGCTGAATCCCATGAGGAGTAGTACTCCGAGGTCCTGCATTATTGCTGAGCCCCATGAGGAGTAGTACTCTGAGGTCCTGCAGTATTGCTGAGCCCAATAAGGTCCAGTACTCTGAGGTCCTGCAATATTGCTTAGCCCCATGAGGAGTAGTTCTCTGAGGTCCTCCAGTATTGCTGAGCCCCATGAGGAGTAGTACTCTGAGGAGCTCCAATATTGCTGAGCCCCATGAGGAGTAGTACTCTGAGGTCCTGCAGTACTGCTGAGCCCCATGATGAGTTGTACTCTGAGGTCCTGCTGTATTGTGAGCCCCCCCACAAGGAGTAGTACTCTGAGGAGTTCCAATATTGCTGAGCCCCATGAGAAGTAGTACTCTGAGGTCCTGCAGTATTGCTGAGCCCCATGAGGAGTAGTACTCTGAGGTCCTGCAGTATTGCAGAGCCCCATGAGGAGTAATACTCTGAGGAGCTTCATTATTTCTGAGCCCCATGAGGAGTAGTAGTCTGAGGAGCTACAGTATTGCTGAGCTGCATGAGGAGTAGTACTCTGAGGTCCTGCAGTATTGCTGATCCTGATGAGGACTATTACTCTGAGGTCCTGCAGTATTTCTGAGCCCCATGAGGAGTAGTACTCTGAGGAGCTCCATTATTGCTGAGCCTCATAAAGAGTAGTACTCTGAGGTCCTGTAGTATTGCTGAGGCCCATGAGGAGTAGTACTCTGAGGTTGTGCAGTATTGCTGAGCCCCATGAGGAGTAGTACTCTGAGGTCCTCCAGTATTGCTGGGCCCCATGAGGAGTAGTTCTCTGAGGTCCTGCAGTATTGCTGAGCCCCATGAGGAGTAGTACTCTGAGGTCCTGCAGTACTGCTGAGCCCCATGCACTTTCTTGGAGATTGTACCCAGCGACTCTGCAGAGCGACATCATATGTTCATCGATATCACTGCTGCAGTAGCCTAAATCTGCCCAAGACAGAATGGCCACACAGTCTCAAAAAATAAAAGCTGACAAATCACGTCACACCACTGGAACCAATTCTCTAGAAACCTTTTATTAACTCAGTTAAGCACCTTTGTTCCATACAACTTCCTTAGAACTGGTATTTAAAGATTCAAATTTCAACAATTAAAAACAGCAATTAATTATTTAATTAATAGAAACTACCTTAATGAATATTCCATAACCTTCATAGAAATCCCTATTACAACCATAAGAAATATTCAATTAAAAGTGTTTAAAAAATATTTCATTATAAAATATGTAGACAACTCAAAACATGTAAACTCATAAAATTATAATTTAGCAGCCCTTAATTTCAAACCACTTTTTAAAGAGACAATATCTTTTGAGCCTGGATATTCACTTGCATTTAACTTTAATTGCCATAATAATTCATGGTATTCAAGAGTGCATTCCCAAGGACCATCTCTGGGGTTTTGAATAACCTGTACTAATGCTATAAAATAATAAAATTTTTTTGGTATTACAAACTAAATTATGTCTGAGAAGGGTGTTGAGTATTTATTTATTTTTATATCATAGTAATGCTCCTGTGTTGTTTTTCTAAGTTTGTGTTATGTTTTCCCTATATAGAAAAAGAAATATGAGTCACAGAATGCTAAATATACTACTTCCTTACTATTACTCTCATAATGGAAAGTACATTTGATCCTATAATTGATACTTTTTAAAAAGTGATTTTTTAAGGTATCAATTATAAGTTCAAATTTACTGTAACCAGAAGTTTTCTGAAAATGTTACATCTCAAATTTTGAATCCTCCTTTGGATAAGGAGGTTTTGTGCGATGAAAGAGGGAAAGTGATTCAGGGTGTTACTAATATTTTTCAGACATCTTTCCCTAAATCCGCTAAAACTTGTGGTTCCATTTTTAAAGCAAAATAAGCAATCCCAACAAGTTTCTGGCATGCAAGGCTCTAAGAAAAAGTGGCAGAACGAATCTAATAAAAAGCAGGGATCCTTTCAGTCAAACAAACAGACATCCATTTTAGAATGACTATTCTAGCATCCCCCCGCCACTTCTTACAATCCGTCCCAGAAAATGGTTTCTCTCTTCCCCTTCTGGCAACAAATTGCTTCAGACAAATGGTTTCTGAGAGTTGTCCTGGAGGTTTGTAGATGGCAGTGGGAAAGCCTAACACCTTTTCTGCATATTTCTTCTCATCCTTCAACCTAGATAAAACTGCTTCCTCTGGTTTGAAATCATATGCTTTCCTTGGGGGATAGAACCAGTAGCCCATAATGAGATGGGAAAAGGATTTTATTCAAGAATGTTTCTTGTGATAAAGAGGGATGCATCCTAGATACCAGTTTTCCACCTGCCCTTTCTGAACTTGTTTGTAAAAGTGCCATAGTTCAAGATGTTGACTTAGCAAAGTCTGTCACCTCTCATTCCTCTTCTGTTTTTTTTTTTTTTTTTTTTTTTTTTTTTTGTAAATCTAGACTTGAAAGATGCTTATCTTCATGTTCCTGTTGCTAAAGAGTTCAAAGGTTTGCTCTGATTTTCTGTCTGGGTCACATTATTAGTTCTCTACATTACCATTTGAGTTATCTTCAGCTCCAAGGGTGCTTACAAAAGTGTCTAGCTCCACTGACAGCTCACTCCAGACTGCAAGACATTCACACAAACAACTTGCTTATCTTTGCAGAATCTTTTTCCAGGTATCACGAGCCCCTCACATGGGTTACAAATCTCCTTGTCAGCCTGCATTGTCATATCAACAGGATATTTTTTCTAAGATGTCTTCTAGACTCTTCCTTGCAAAATATATTCCCAACCCAGGACAATGTGGACTTGTATCTCAACATTTTCCCACGTTTTTCCGATCAGCCTCAAACTTCAGCCACAGAATATCCCAAGATTTTAGGGTTCATGACATTCATGATTTCTTTTGCCAGGCAAAATCCAATGGGCAATGGGTTTTATAATCTATGTGGACCCAACAGTCTCACTGTCTAGAATTTCAAATTCCAGTCTTGAGTTTTGTGAAGAGATAACTTTTTTTTTTGGTGGAGAGAACAGATTTCCCTGAATTTAGGTCTCCCGTTCTTTCTTCCAGCTCCTGCTCACTCTCTTATAAGTTCATAAGTTTATAAGCAATGTTTAGGCCAAATGGTCTTCAAAGAATATTGATTACTATAAATATGGTTTGTATACTTTTCCACCAGCCCAGGAATCTAAATCTCTCTTAAATGCTTCAAGACTATTAGACTGTCTCATGTTAATAGGAATGTTATTCCATTGTTTAGTGACTTTAACAGTTATATATTGAGTTCTAATTGTGGTATATCCTGGTTTAATTACAAACTGCATGTTGTTATATCTGTGAATAACACTGGATCATAAAAATCTTATATGCTAATATCAGTATATCACGGATATACCTGTAGCAAAAACTTTACAATCTTAACAGCTTGCATCTAGAAACATACTCAATAGACCTAAATTTTATAATTCTTTTAGTGAATTTTCTCTGAATACCATCTAACCTTTTTAATTGACCTTTAGTATACAAATAAAAAGTGTTGTTATATTCTATAAAAGGTCTAATATAGGTCTTATGTACTAATGTTAATGTATTTCATCTTTTGTTAACAGGTTACATAACAAAGATCCCATATGTTTAATGATCTTGTAGTTATTAACTCAAGATGAGCATTAAAAGAAAAGTTTGAGATTAATATCGCTAAATCTTTATACTTGTTTACTTTGTTTAAGTGGGATGAAATTAAATATATGGGAGATCTTGAGATTTTATTTGAAAAAATGCATAATTTTATACTTCTCAGGACTGAATGACAAGCTTAATTAAATTGTCCACTTACTCAATAACTGTAAATACTGATTTAGCTCTTGTACATCAGCGATTTTCTGTAGTATGAATACTGTTTTACAACTCAATAGCTGTAAATACTGATTTAGCTCTTGTACATCAGCGATTTTCTGTAGTATGAATACTGTTTTACAACTCAATAGCTGTAAATACTGATTTAGCTCTTGTACATCAGCGATTTTCTGTAGTATGGATACTGTTTTACAACTCAATAGCTGTAAATACTGATTTAGCTCTTGTACATCAGACATTTTCTGTAGTATGGATACTGTTTTACAACTCAATAACTGTAAATACTGATTTAGCTCTTGTACATCAGACATTTTCTGTAGTATGAATACTGTTTTACAACTCAATAGCTGTAAATACTGATTTAGCTCTTGTACATCAGACATTTTCTGTAGTATGAATACTGTTTTACAACTCAATAGCTAAAAATACTGATTTAGCTCTTGTACATCAGACATTTTCTGTAGTATGAATACTGTTTTACAACTCAATAGCTGTAAATACTGATTTAGCTCTTGTACATCAGACATTTTCTGTAGTATGAATACTGTTTTACAACTCAATAGCTGTAAATACTGATTTAGCTCTTGTACATCAGACATTTTCTGTAGTATGAATACTGTTTTACAACTCAATAACTGTAAATACTGATTTAGCTCTTGTACATCAGACATTTTCTATAGTATGGATACTGTTTTACAACTCAATAACTGTAAATACTGATTTAGCTCTTGTACATCAGACATTTTCTGTAGTATGAATACTGTTTTACAACTCAATAACTGTAAATACTGATTTAGCTCTTGTACATCAGACATTTTCTGTAGTATGAATACTGTTTTACAACTCAATAGCTGTAAATACTGATTTAGCTCTTGTACATCAGACATTTTCTGTAGTATGAATACTGTTTTACAACTCAATAGCTGTAAATACTGATTTAGCTCTTGTACATCAGCGATTTTCTGTAGTATGAATACTGTTTTACAACTCAATAGCTGTAAATACTGATTTAGCTCTTGTACATCAGCGATTTTCTGTAGTATGAATACTGTTTTACAACTCAATAGCTGTAAATACTGATTTAGCTCTTGTACATCAGCGATTTTCTGTAGTATGAATACTGTTTTACAACTCAATAGCTGTAAATACTGATTTAGCTCTTGTACATCAGCGATTTTCTGTAGTATGAATACTGTTTTACAACTCAATAACTGTAAATACTGATTTAGCTCTTGTACATCAGACATTTTCTGTAGTATGAATACTGTTTTACAACTCAATAACTGTAAATACTGATTTAGCTCTTGTACATCAGACATTTTCTGTAGTATGAATACTGTTTTACAACTCAATGGCTGTAAATGCTGATTTAGCTCTTGTACATCAGACATTTTCTGTAGTATGGATACTGTTTTACAACTCAATAACTGTAAATACTGATTTAGCTCTTGTACATCAGACATTTTCTGTAGTATGAATACTGTTTTACAACTCAATAACTGCAAATACTGATTTAGCTCTTGTACATCAGACATTTTCTGTAGTATGAATACTGTTTTACAACTCAATAGCTGTAAATACTGATTTAGCTCTTGTACATCAGACATTTTCTGTAGCATGAATACTGTTTTACAACTCAATAGCTGTAAATACTGATTTAGCTCTTGTACATCAGACATTTTCTGTAGCATGAATACTGTTTTACAACTCAATAGCTGTAAATACTGATTTAGCTCTTGTACATCAGACATTTTCTGTAGTATGAATACTGTTTTACAACTCAATAACTGTAAATACTGATTTAGCTCTTGTACATCAGACATTTTCTGTAGTATGAATACTGTTTTACAACTCAATAGCTGTAAATACTGATTTAGCTCTTGTACATCAGACATTTTCTGTAGTATGAATACTGTTTTACAACTCAATAGCTGTAAATACTGATTTAGCTCTTGTACATCAGACATTTTCTGTAGTATGGATACTGTTTTACAACTCAATAACTGTAAATACTGATTTAGCTCTTGTACATCAGACATTTTCTGTAGTATGAATACTGTTTTACAACTCAATAGCTGTAAATACTGATTTAGCTCTTGTACATCAGACATTTTCTGTAGTATGGATACTGTTTTACAACTCAATAGCTGTAAATACTGATTTAGCTCTTGTACATCAGACATTTTCTGTAGTATGAATACTGTTTTACAACTCAATAGCTGTAAATACTGATTTAGCTCTTGTACATCAGCGATTTTCTGTAGTATGGATACTGTTTTACAACTCAATAACTGTAAATACTGATTTAGCTCTTGTACATCAGACATTTTCTGTAGTATGAATACTGTTTTACAACTCAATAACTGTAAATACTGATTTAGCTCTTGTACATCAGACATTTTCTGTAGTATGAATACTGTTTTACAACTCAATAACTGTAAATACTGATTTAGCTCTTGTACATCAGACATTTTCTGTAGTATGAATACTGTTTTACAACTCAATAACTGTAAATACTGATTTAGCTCTTGTACATCAGACATTTTCTGTAGTATGAATACTGTTTTACAACTCAATAACTGTAAATACTGATTTAGCTCTTGTACATCAGACATTTTCTGTAGTATGGATACTGTTTTACAACTCAATAGCTGTAAATACTGATTTAGCTCTTGTACATCAGACATTTTCTGTAGTATGAATACTGTTTTACAACTCAATAGCTGTAAATACTGATTTAGCTCTTGTACATCAGACATTTTCTGTAGTATGAATACTGTTTTACAACTCAATAGCTGTAAATACTGATTTAGCTCTTGTACATCAGACATTTTCTGTAGTATGGATACTGTTTTACAACTCAATAGCTGTAAATACTGATTTAGCTCTTGTACATCAGACATTTTCTGTAGTATGAATACTGTTTTACAACTCAATAGCTGTAAATACTGATTTAGCTCTTGTACATCAGACATTTTCTGTAGTATGGATACTGTTTTACAACTCAATAGCTGTAAATACTGATTTAGCTCTTGTACATCAGACATTTTCTGTAGTATGGATACTGTTTTACAACTCAATAGCTGTAAATACTGATTTAGCTCTTGTACATCAGACATTTTCTGTAGTATGGATACTGTTTTACAACTCAATAGCTGTAAATACTGATTTAGCTCTTGTACATCAGACATTTTCTGTAGTATGGATACTGTTTTACAACTCAATAGCTGTAAATACTGATTTAGCTCTTGTACATCAGACATTTTCTGTAGTATGAATACTGTTTTACAACTCAATAGCTGTAAATACTGATTTAGCTCTTGTACATCAGACATTTTCTGTAGTATGGATACTGTTTTACAACTCAATAGCTGTAAATACTGATTTAGCTCTTGTACATCAGACATTTTCTGTAGTATGGATACTGTTTTACAACTCAATAGCTGTAAATACTGATTTAGCTCTTGTACATCAGACATTTTCTGTAGTATGAATACTGTTTTACAACTCAATAGCTGTAAATACTGATTTAGCTCTTGTACATCAGACATTTTCTGTAGTATGAATACTGTTTTACAACTCAATAGCTGTAAATACTGATTTAGCTCTTGTACATCAGACATTTTCTGTAGTATGAATACTGTTTTACAACTCAATAACTGTAAATACTGATTTAGCTCTTGTACATCAGACATTTTCTGTAGTATGAATACTGTTTTACAACTCAATAGCTGTAAATACTGATTTAGCTCTTGTACATCAGACATTTTCTGTAGTATGGATACTGTTTTACAACTCAATAGCTGTAAATACTGATTTAGCTCTTGTACATCAGACATTTTCTGTAGTATGGATACTGTTTTACAACTCAATAGCTGTAAATACTGATTTAGCTCTTGTACATCAGACATTTTCTGTAGTATGGATACTGTTTTACAACTCAATAGCTGTAAATACTGATTTAGCTCTTGTACATCAGACATTTTCTGTAGTATGGATACTGTTTTACAACTCAATAGCTGTAAATACTGATTTAGCTCTTGTACATCAGACATTTTCTGTAGTATGAATACTGTTTTACAACTCAATAGCTGTAAATACTGATTTAGCTCTTGTACATCAGACATTTTCTGTAGTATGAATACTGTTTTACAACTCAATAGCTGTAAATACTGATTTAGCTCTTGTACATCAGACATTTTCTGTAGTATGAATACTGTTTTACAACTCAATAGCTGTAAATACTGATTTAGCTCTTGTACATCAGACATTTTCTGTAGTATGAATACTGTTTTACAACTCAATAGCTGTAAATACTGATTTAGCTCTTGTACATCAGACATTTTCTGTAGTATGAATACTGTTTTACAACTCAATAGCTGTAAATACTGATTTAGCTCTTGTACATCAGACATTTTCTGTAGTATGAATACTGTTTTACAACTCAATAGCTGTAAATACTGATTTAGCTCTTGTACATCAGACATTTTCTGTAGTATGAATACTGTTTTACAACTCAATAGCTGTAAATACTGATTTAGCTCTTGTACATCAGACATTTTCTGTAGTATGGATACTGTTTTACAACTCAATAGCTGTAAATACTGATTTAGCTCTTGTACATCAGACATTTTCTGTAGTATGAATACTGTTTTACAACTCAATAACTGTAAATACTGATTTAGCTCTTGTACATCAGACATTTTCTGTAGTATGAATACTGTTTTACAACTCAATAGCTGTAAATACTGATTTAGCTCTTGTACATCAGACATTTTCTGTAGTATGAATACTGTTTTACAACTCAATAGCTGTAAATACTGATTTAGCTCTTGTACATCAGACATTTTCTGTAGTATGAATACTGTTTTACAACTCAATAGCTGTAAATACTGATTTAGCTCTTGTACATCAGACATTTTCTGTAGTATGGATACTGTTTTACAACTCAATAGCTGTAAATACTGATTTAGCTCTTGTACATCAGACATTTTCTGTAGTATGAATACTGTTTTACAACTCAATAACTGTAAATACTGATTTAGCTCTTGTACATCAGACATTTTCTGTAGTATGAATACTGTTTTACAACTCAATAGCTGTAAATACTGATTTAGCTCTTGTACATCAGACATTTTCTGTAGTATGAATACTGTTTTACAACTCAATAACTGTAAATACTGATTTAGCTCTTGTACATCAGACATTTTCTGTAGTATGAATACTGTTTTACAACTCAATAACTGTAAATACTGATTTAGCTCTTGTACATCAGACATTTTCTGTAGTATGAATACTGTTTTACAACTCAATAGCTGTAAATACTGATTTAGCTCTTGTACATCAGACATTTTCTGTAGTATGAATACTGTTTTACAACTCAATAGCTGTAAATACTGATTTAGCTCTTGTACATCAGACATTTTCTGTAGTATGAATACTGATTTA
>NC_056736.1:423226996-423299496 GCF_019279795.1 Protopterus annectens
AGCTGTAAATACTGATTTAGCTCTTGTACATCAGACATTTTCTGTAGTATGAATACTGTTTTACAACTCAATAACTGTAAATACTGATTTAGCTGTTGTACATCAGACATTTTCTGTAGTATGAATACTGTTTTACAACTCAATAGCTGTAAATACTGATTTAGCTCTTGTACATCAGACATTTTCTGTAGTATGAATACTGTTTTACAACTCAATAACTGTAAATACTGATTTAGCTCTTGTACATCAGACATTTTCTGTAGTATGAATACTGTTTTACAACTCAATAGCTGTAAATACTGATTTAGCTCTTGTACATCAGACATTTTCTGTAGTATGAATACTGTTTTACAACTCAATAGCTGTAAATACTGATTTAGCTCTTGTACATCAGACATTTTCTGTAGTATGAATACTGTTTTACAACTCAATAGCTGTAAATACTGATTTAGCTCTTGTACATCAGACATTTTCTGTAGTATGAATACTGTTTTACAACTCAATAGCTGTAAATACTGATTTAGCTCTTGTACATCAGACATTTTCTGTAGTATGAATACTGTTTTACAACTCAATAGCTGTAAATACTGATTTAGCTCTTGTACATCAGACATTTTCTGTAGTATGAATACTGTTTTACAACTCAATAGCTGTAAATACTGATTTAGCTCTTGTACATCAGACATTTTCTGTAGTATGAATACTGTTTTACAACTCAATAGCTGTAAATACTGATTTAGCTCTTGTACATCAGACATTTTCTGTAGTATGAATACTGTTTTACAACTCAATAGCTGTAAATACTGATTTAGCTCTTGTACATCAGACATTTTCTGTAGTATGAATACTGTTTTACAACTCAATAGCTGTAAATACTGATTTAGCTCTTGTACATCAGACATTTTCTGTAGTATGAATACTGTTTTACAACTCAATAGCTGTAAATACTGATTTAGCTCTTGTACATCAGACATTTTCTGTAGTATGAATACTGTTTTACAACTCAATAGCTGTAAATACTGATTTAGCTCTTGTACATCAGACATTTTCTGTAGTATGAATACTGTTTTACAACTCAATAGCTGTAAATACTGATTTAGCTCTTGTACATCAGACATTTTCTGTAGTATGAATACTGTTTTACAACTCAATAGCTGTAAATACTGATTTAGCTCTTGTACATCAGACATTTTCTGTAGTATGAATACTGTTTTACAACTCAATAACTGTAAATACTGATTTAGCTCTTGTACATCAGACATTTTCTGTAGTATGAATACTGTTTTACAACTCAATAACTGTAAATACTGATTTAGCTCTTGTACATCAGACATTTTCTGTAGTATGAATACTGTTTTACAACTCAATAACTGTAAATACTGATTTAGCTCTTGTACATCAGACATTTTCTGTAGTATGAATACTGTTTTACAACTCAATAGCTGTAAATACTGATTTAGCTCTTGTACATCAGACATTTTCTGTAGTATGAATACTGTTTTACAACTCAATAGCTGTAAATACTGATTTAGCTCTTGTACATCAGACATTTTCTGTAGTATGGATACTGTTTTACAACTCAATAACTGTAAATACTGATTTAGCTCTTGTACATCAGACATTTTCTGTAGTATGAATACTGTTTTACAACTCAATAACTGTAAATACTGATTTAGCTCTTGTACATCAGACATTTTCTGTAGTATGAATACTGTTTTACAACTCAATAACTGTAAATACTGATTTAGCTCTTGTACATCAGACATTTTCTGTAGTATGAATACTGTTTTACAACTCAATAACTGTAAATACTGATTTAGCTCTTGTACATCAGACATTTTCTGTAGTATGAATACTGTTTTACAACTCAATAACTGTAAATACTGATTTAGCTCTTGTACATCAGACATTTTCTGTAGTATGAATACTGTTTTACAACTCAATAGCTGTAAATACTGATTTAGCTCTTGTACATCAGACATTTTCTGTAGTATGAATACTGTTTTACAACTCAATAGCTGTAAATACTGATTTAGCTCTTGTACATCAGACATTTTCTGTAGTATGAATACTGTTTTACAACTCAATAGCTGTAAATACTGATTTAGCTCTTGTACATCAGACATTTTCTGTAGTATGAATACTGTTTTACAACTCAATAGCTGTAAATACTGATTTAGCTCTTGTACATCAGACATTTTCTGTAGTATGGATACTGTTTTACAACTCAATAGCTGTAAATACTGATTTAGCTCTTGTACATCAGACATTTTCTGTAGTATGGATACTGTTTTACAACTCAATAGCTGTAAATACTGATTTAGCTCTTGTACATCAGACATTTTCTGTAGTATGGATACTGTTTTACAACTCAATAGCTGTAAATACTGATTTAGCTCTTGTACATCAGACATTTTCTGTAGTATGAATACTGTTTTACAACTCAATAGCTGTAAATACTGATTTAGCTCTTGTACATCAGACATTTTCTGTAGTATGAATACTGTTTTACAACTCAATAGCTGTAAATACTGATTTAGCTCTTGTACATCAGACATTTTCTGTAGTATGAATACTGTTTTACAACTCAATAGCTGTAAATACTGATTTAGCTCTTGTACATCAGACATTTTCTGTAGTATGAATACTGTTTTACAACTCAATAACTGTAAATACTGATTTAGCTCTTGTACATCAGCGATTTTCTGTAGTATGGATACTGTTTTACAACTCAATAGCTGTAAATACTGATTTAGCTCTTGTACATCAGACATTTTCTGTAGTATGAATACTGTTTTACAACTCAATAACTGTAAATACTGATTTAGCTGTTGTACATCAGACATTTTCTGTAGTATGAATACTGTTTTACAACTCAATAACTGTAAATACTGATTTAGCTGTTGTACATCAGACATTTTCTGTAGTATGAATACTGTTTTACAACTCAATAACTGTAAATACTGATTTAGCTGTTGTACATCAGACATTTTCTGTAGTATGAATACTGTTTTACAACTCAATAGCTGTAAATACTGATTTAGCTGTTGTACATCAGACATTTTCTGTAGTATGAATACTGTTTTACAACTCAATAACTGTAAATACTGATTTAGCTGTTGTACATCAGACATTTTCTGTAGTATGAATACTGTTTTACAACTCAATAGCTGTAAATACTGATTTAGCTCTTGTACATCAGACATTTTCTGTAGTATGAATACTGTTTTACAACTCAATAGCTGTAAATACTGATTTAGCTCTTGTACATCAAACATTTTCTGTAGTATGAATACTGTTTTACAACTCAATAACTGTAAATACTGATTTAGCTCTTGTACATCAGACATTTTCTGTAGTATGAATACTGTTTTACAACTCAATAACTGTAAATACTGATTTAGCTCTTGTACATCAGACATTTTCTGTAGTATGAATACTGTTTTACAACTCAATAGCTTTAAATACTGATTTAGCTCTTGTACATCAGACATTTTCTGTAGCATGAATACTGTTTTACAACTCAATAGCTGTAAACACTGATTTAGCTCTTGTACATCAGACATTTTCTGTAGTATGAATACTGTTTTACAACTCAATAGCTGTAAATACTAATATAGCTCTTGTACATCAGACATTTTCTGTGGTATGAATACTGTTTTACAACTCAATAGCTGTAAATACTGATTTAGCTCTTGTACATCAGACATTTTCTGTAGTATGAATACTGTTTTACAACTCAATAGCTGTAAATACTGATTTAGCTCTTGTACATCAGACATTTTCTGTAGTATGAATACTGTTTTACAACTCAATAACTGTAAATACTGATTTAGCTGTTGTACATCAGACATTTTCTGTAGTATGAATACTGTTTTACAACTCAATAACTGTAAATACTGATTTAGCTCTTGTACATCAGACATTTTCTGTAGTATGGATACTGTTTTACAACTCAATAACTGTAAATACTGATTTAGCTCTTGTACATCAGACATTTTCTGTAGTATGGATACTGTTTTACAACTCAATAGCTGTAAATACTGATTTAGCTCTTGTACATCAGACATTATCTGTAGTATGGATACTGTTTTACAACTCAATAGCTGTAAATACTGATTTAGCTCTTGTACATCAGACATTTTCTGTAGTATGAATACTGTTTTACAACTCAATAACTGTAAATACTGATTTAGCTCTTGTACATCAGACATTTTCTGTAGTATGAATACTGTTTTACAACTCAATAACTGTAAATACTGATTTAGCTCTTGTACATCAGACATTTTCTCTAGTATGAATGCTGTTTTACAACTCAATAGCTTTAAATACTGATTTAGCTCTTGTACAGCAGACATTTTCTGTAGCATGAATACAGTTTTACAACTCAATAGCTGTAAATACTGATTTAGCTCTTGTACATCAGACATTTTCTGTAGTATGAATACTGTTTTACAACTCAATAACTGTTAATACTGATTTAGCTCTTGTCCATCAGACATTTTCTGTAGTATGAATACTGTTTTACAACTCAATAGCTGTAAATACTGATTTAGCTCTTGTACATCAGACATTTTCTGTAGTATGGATACTGTTTTACAACTCAATAGCCGTAAATAGTGATTTAGCTCTTGTACATCAGACATTTTCTGTAGTATGAATACTGTTTTACAACTCAATATCTGTAAATACTGATTTAGCTCTTGTACATCAGACATTTTCTGTAGTATGAATACTGTTTTACAATCATCAGCTAAAACTGATTATCGTTTGTGAGGGTAAAAAATACCAGTTAAGCAGGACTGGTCCCTGTACTGACCCATGAGGGATACCAGCGTTTACCAGTAAATAGTCAGAATGGGTATTTTGTATCTTAACACACTGCCTTCTACCTGACAGCCAGTTTCCAATCTGCCTTCTGATATAGCTATTCATTTTATTCTAAAGTAAGCATTTCATAATAACTTTATATGGCAAACTGTCAAAGGCCTTAGCTAAATCTAGGAAATTAGTCAAAAGCATAAACTTAGCTTGATGGCAACAGTAGTTTCTTCATAAAACCTCACTAAGTTGCTCAATGTAGACATCCCTTTCATGAATCCATGTTGATCAATGTCAACCATTTATATATTGTCTTCAACATGTTCCATGAGATCCAGTTATTACCTCTCAAAAGACTTACCAAGCGAGGATGTTAAATTAGTAGGTCTATAACTTAGTGTTTGATCCTTCAGACCTTTCTCATCAACAGGAGCCCAGACATGATAATTCCCAGGATTATTCCCTGTTCCAATAATTTGTTAAATGTAATGGTAAAATTAAGAATAACGATACATTTTACAGACAATAACAAATGTGATGGTATCATGTCAGGGCTTATGAATGTTGTTTGTTTTACCTTAGAAAAGGCAGTAGAAATAGCTGATTCTGCAATTTTTGGACATAAACCTGACACTCGCACATTCATGTAATTTATTCTTATCATCAAAAACCTGCCAAACACCTGAATAAAATTAGTTGAATTTGTTCGCGACTTTACTGGCTTCTCTAATGAGCTCAGCATTTAGTATTGCAGTTATGGGATAAACTTTAATATTTGTGTAATTAATGTATTTATAAAAAGATTTCTTGTTGAAGAAATTACTAATTAGCTTACTTTCATTGCAAACCTTGGCCTTTTCAATTAATTTCTTTTAAATCTCGACAAATTTTATCAAGTTTTTTCTTGTTTATATTTGTTGAATAATTCCTGAATGTTTTATAACTCCATTTTTTTCTTTCTATACATGTTTAGTATAACATTATTCCACCAATAAAGAAAAGTTGAATTAATATTCACAACAAGCAACAAGATGTGTGACTGTTTTCACTTCTGTTTTACAAAACCTACATTTGTCTGTTTCTCCCACATGTTCAATGGACATTGTAAACCAATGAGTACGTAGTCCAATATCTTAGGCCACTAGTATTAACCTTTTGTCTTTTGGTTTAAGTTCACCTCTCCTTAACCATTCCTGTATTCGGTCCTGATCGACATGAGGTTCTTCCAAGAGTTTTCTATGCTTGAAACTGTATTTATGCATTTTCCACATTTCTTCCCTTCTCATCTGATCCTTCACCTTCTATTCTTTCTTTTGATTTTTGGCGCATTCAGTTGCTGTCTGACATTTATCTACTGGTTTGATTTCCATTTCCGCTTGACACAGATATGCTTCTGCTAATGTAGGCAGGGATATCATCTTAGTCTTATTCTCCTCATGTTTAAAAACTTTCATTACATTATGGTCTTGTGAGGTCAGCAGATATGTATGAAGCATTCTTCTTGTTTCCTGTCCAACCGATCCTGCACCTTTTGGGGTCAGTCAATCACTCATGAAACTGTAAGCTAGGACAGGAAGAGAAAATTGGTTTATAATTTGGATTTTGTTCCTAGATGTCAGCAGTGTTTTAGTATTAATTTTAGTCTTCTAAAATATTCCTTACTAAATTTTTTTTGCATTTGTTCATGTTTTATTGTAGATCCTGCATCAATTCCCAAATATTTATACACTCCCTCTTTCTCAAGTTCTTTTATATCACATTTCTGCCCCACAGTGATGTTTTCTTGGTGCTGCATATTTCCTGCTTTAAATTTTGCTTTGGTATGTTTATTATGACCAAATAACATTCTTATATTATCTAAAAAGTTTTGACCACTTGCATTGTGCTTTCAGTTCCTCATCTGATGAACCACACAGTTTTAAATCATCTACAAAAAGAAGATGAGAAGTCTTTACATTTTGTTGTTTTCTGGGAGCCAAATTATGGCCATGACCTAATCTGTTAATTAGACAGCTTAATGGGTTAAGGGAAAGACAAAAGAGCAGTGGTGACAGAGTCACGCTGGAATATCCCCCTTTGTATTTTTATCCCTGGAATAATAATTTGTCCTTTATCATGGCTTAGCTGCAAAGTGGTTTGCCACTGTTTCATGGACCATTTAGGTCCAGTATATTATTTCCTCCGATATTAAAGTTAACCAGTTGTGTCATCTCATGATAAATTATAATGTCAACAGATTCCCTAGCAAGATGAGAACTAGTATTCAATGTATTCCACTGAATTCCTGGAGAGTTGATATCACCTGTAAGTACAATATTACCTTTTCTATCAAGACAATCATCTAAATTAAAATTTTTTGAAGATCCATTATTTTGGTCAATTAAAGTTTCATATGTATTTATGTACTTATTAAGACAAGATGTTATTGATCTATGAACCCACAGTGTTATCCCATCCCCATAGAATTTTGCCATAAGCAGTCTTTCAGATGAAAACTAGAAGAATCCCTGGTTTTCATAATGGCTATAATTTTATACAGTTCTTTAACAATTAGACCTGATAAATTGTCACATTTGTCACCCAAAGTCTTACCATTACAGAGAAAGTATTTCACAGGTTCCATAAGCTGTCTACAAGTAGTTTTGTCAATCTGAGAGAATTTTACTGGCCATAAAACCTGCACTGTAGGAATTTAAATGTATATCTAATTCCCTGAGTATAACCTAGAATCATAAAAAAATTTCTTTCCAGTATTTAATTAACTGCAGATTAAATACCAAAGAAATTATTTATTTAATATTTGTTTACCAAGAAAGTCTGACTTGGAAAGAGTCAATTTTCAGTGGAGGCCTGGGAGAAACACTCCACATGCATATCTTTGTAATGTGGGAGGAAACCGGAGCACGTGGAGAAAACCCACACAAATGTAGGGAGGACATGCAGACTCTGCACAGAAGGCACCCCAGCCGAGAATCTAACCAGAGAACCTCTTGCTGTGAGGCGATAACATTAACCACTGCACCACTGTGCCATCTGAAATGTTCCTTAGCCGGTTATTGTACATATGAGCCTTAGAATACATGTACTGTGGAGTTCATGAACAATCATGTTGGGTTTGCATGAAGCCTACATTATGTTTACATGTTAGCATGCTGAGAGCAGCACTAATCGGATATGCATGCTGCTCATCATGCTTACGCGAATGCAAGCAAGTGTTCATGTGCAACAAAAGTGTTGGCAGCCAATACATTAAAAGCTCAACCTGGGTATGAAAAACAAAAGTGTTGGCAGCCAATAGATTAAAAGCTCAATCTGGGTATGAAAAACAAAAGTGTTGGTGGCCAATACATTAAAAGCTCAACCTGGGTATGAAAAACAAAGGTGTTGGCGGCCAATACATTAAAAGCTCAACCTGGGTATGAAAAACAAAGGTGTTGGCTGCCAATTCATTAAAAGCTCAACCTGGGTATGAAAAACAAAAATGTTGGCGGCCAATACATTAAAAGCTCAACCTGGGTATGAAAAACAAAAGTGTTGGCGGCCAATACTTTAAAAGCTCAACCTGGGTATGAAAAACAAAAGTGTTGGCGGCCAATACATTAAAAGCTCAACCTGGGTATGGTAAACAAAAGTGTTGGCGGCCAATACATTAAAAGCTCAACCTGGGTATGAAAAACAAAAGTGTTGGTGGCCAATACATTAAAAGCTCAACCTGGGTATGAAAAAAAAAAAGTGTTGGCGGCCAATACATTAAAAGCTCAACCTGGGTATGGAAAACAAAAGTGTTGGTGGCCAATACATTAAAAGTTCAACCTGGTTATGAAAAACAAAAGTGTTCGCGGCCAATACATTAAAAGCTCAACCTGGGTATGAAAAACAAAAGTGTTGGCGGCCAATACATTAAAATCTCAACCTGGGTATGGAAAACAAAAGTGTTGGCGGCCAATACATTAAAAGCTCAACCTGGGTATGAAAAACAAAAGTGTTGGTGGCCAATGCATTAAAAGCTCAACCTGGGTATGAAAAACAAAAGTATTGGCGGCAAATACATTAAAAGCTCAACCTGGGTATGGAAAACAAAAGTGTTGGCGGCCAATACATTAAAAGGTCAACCTGGATATGAAAAACAAAAGTGTTGGTGGCCAATACATTAAAATCTCAGCCTGAGTATGAAAAACAAAAGTGTTGGCAGCCAATACATTAAAAGCTCAACCTGGGTATGGAAAACAAAAGTGTTGGCGGCCAATAGATTAAAAGCCCATCCTTGGTATGGAAAACAAAAATATTAAGAATTCTTTATATAGGCACATACAATTGTTTCCAGAGCATAGTTTTTCATTTTTTTGATATAGATATAGTTAGCAAAGATACTAGGGCTGGACCCTGGGAGGACCTGATTGAATTAAGAGAAATGACTTGGCAGATTAAATTAAATGCCTGTGCACACCCAGGTTTAATGAACATGTTTCTATTGCTAGTGTACTGTGTCTAAAGTCTTATAAAATGTTAGTTTTTAATGTATTTAATATATTCAATTGTTCATTTTTTAATTCATTTTTTGAAATTTTATTTCATAATTATTTTAACTGCTGGATACTTTAATAGTCACATGATAAGTGGGGAGGGGTATATAAATGGTGTATTCATGAATGTTTAATGGATTCTGAAGAAGTCTAGGTTATAAGCATATGAAAGCGCTTAATCCTGTCTTTATGTTTTTATGGTTTTATGTTCCTCATTAAAGGCGGTTCGTGGAGTGTGGACGTTCCTGTATCCTATTTTGCTTCAAAATATTAAACACCAAATGTAACCAGAACAATAGTGTTTTATTTTAACATTAAAATAAATCAGTAATAGCTGGAGCAACACTAGGTAAGCACAGCTGTGTTCATCCAAGGTACTCGAAACACCAAACGCCAAACAGAGGTCAAAAAAGTTGTAAAAATATCCAAACGTTATTTTATTGCATAAAAATAAAACACACAGGTTAGCGCTTTCACACTAGGCCTCTTCAGACCTATAACATTACTAAAACCATTCAAACTTAAATAGCTTCCTTGGTGGGAAAACAACTACTCCCTTAAAGTGCCAGCGTTCATATATGTAAATACAATTCCTCTTACACATACATTACCTAAAAATCCTTCTAAAACAACATAATCACATGTGTTAATAAAACATATAGGTATATTTATAAAAAACATATATAAAAACATATATCCTATGTGAGACTATACTGGCACAAATCAATAATACACATCTACATCATGTTTTAAATATAAACTAATGTGCATATAATTAAAAACAATGAAGTGACATCATTCCTCAGTCTGTACATCCTACATCAATAATATCTTTCAAGCTTTCAGTTTCCTTGATTTTAAAAATGGTTTGATTTAAACCTTCCCATTAAGTCCCGGGGGTTGGTCGAACCTTAACGTCATAATCCAGATGGTCTCCCTCTCCTCTGTGTATGTTCTAATATCCCCACCTCTAAAGTTGGGGCTAACCCTCTCTATTAGCTTAAACCTGAAGGCATGGGAATCATCATTGTCCATGATGTGCTTGGACAATGCATTAACCTTGGATTTAGTATTACTCTGATATAATTGTTCATGAATTCTATCCCTAAGCCTCCTGTTCATTTTCCCAACATAACACATTTGCCATACTTCACAGGAAGCAAGGTAAACCACATCAACAGACATGCAGTCCCCTGCCACATGCAAAACATGCCTAGATGAGTCAGAAAGGTTAACAAAAACGGGACTGGAATCTATAAATCCACAAAAATTGCAATGTCCACATGGCATGGTACCATATGTAGTTGAAGTCTCTACACCTAATGCTTTCTTGGGGTAGTACAAAAGTCTCTTCAGATTCATCTTGTTCTTATAGATGAACCTTGGAGCTGCACCCACAGCTTCTTTAACCTCAGGATCAACTATTAGGATATTCCAATGTGTCTTCACAATGTCCTTGATCTGGCCCACATCCTTAGTATAGAATAAGGGAAATGCCACGGGTCTAGATTGAATTGACCCATCATGACCAGAAACACATCCATCAATGGAATTCCTCACAGTCACTGTAAGATTAGTCCCAGCCCCATTATTCAACCTCTCGTACTCTGCAGAAAAATATGGAACTGCAGCATCCCTCCTCAGAGTGGCAATTCCTTCAATGTCTTTCTCAACATCCATGGCATTATAACCCCAGTCTCTAAACCTACCACATAAGTCATCCAATTTCTGTGTAAACCTCAAGTCAGTAGGGTTATATCTGGACACCCTCATGGCTTGTCCTCTAATGATATTCCGATAAATATGACCGCGGTGCATACTATGTCGATGCAATAAAATGTTCATATGGCAACCCCAGTATTCAGCATACCATTATTCAACCTTTCAACAAAAACATCCAAAAATGGGAGTCTAACTGTTGAATATTCATAACTAAACTTGAGGTATTTAGAAAGGGAGTTAACTTCACCAATGAATGAAACCAATTCATCAGATGAACCTGTCCAGATAAAAAACAGATCATCCACAAAACACCTGTAGAAGACCACTGATTCCACATATCCTGGCATCCCAGAAAGGAAGTCACTCTCCCATGCTGCCATGAAGAGGTTGGCGTAGCTACTGGCACATGAGGTGCACATAGCTACGCCATGTCATTGCAGGTAACATTGGTTCCCAAAACAAAACACATTGCATTCCAAAACCACCTCCAAAAAAGTCATCAACAGATCAATCACTGCTCCAGTGAGAGTGGAATTCCTCCTCAAATAATCACTCACCCTCTCAACCCCCTCATTATTAGGGATGACGGTGAAAAGAGATTGTACATCCATCGTCACAAAAAGGTACTGCTTATCACTAGGCACATCCTTAACAAATGCATATAAATCCAACAGAAACTGTTTCATATCCCTCAGTATAAACCCATTAGCTTCCACAATTGGTCTTAAGAACTTCTCTATGTATATTGAGAAGGGTTCCATGGACCAACCCTTCCCTGACACTATGGGTCTCAATGGGGGGGGTCTCTCTCTTAACCCTTGTTAACCCTTCTGACTCATCTAGGCATGTTTTGCATGTGGCAGGGGACTGCATGTCTGTTGATGTGGTTTACCTTGCTTCCTGTGAAGTATGGCAAATGTTTTATGTTGGGAAAATGAACATGAGGCTTAGGGATAGAATTTGTGAACATTTATATCAGATTAGGACTAAATCCAAGGTTGATGCATTGTCCAAGCACATCATGGACAATGATGATTCCCATGCCTTCAGGTTTTAGCTAATAGAGAGGGTTAGCCCCAACTTTAGAGGTGAGGATATTAAAACATACACAGAGCAGAGGGAGACCATCTGGATTATGACGTTAAGGTCCGACCAACCACTGGGACTTAATGGGAAGGTTTCAGACAAACCATTTTTGAAATCAAAGAAACTGAAAGCTTGAAAGATATTATTGATGTAGGGTGTACAGACTGAGGAATGATGTCACTTCATTGTTTTTAATTATATGCACATTAGTTTATATTTAAAAAATGATGTAGATGTGTATTATTGATTTGTGCCAGTATAGTCTCACATAGGATATATGTTTTTATATATGTTTTTTATAAATATGCCTATATGTTTTATTAACACATGCGATTATTATGTTGTTTTAGAAGGATTTTTAGGTAATGAGGAATTGTATTTACATATATGAACGCTGGCACTTTAAGGGAGTAGTTGTTTTCCCACCAAGGAGGCTATTTAAGTTTGAATGGTTTCAGTAATGTTATAGGTCTGAAGAAGCCTAGTGTGAAAACGCTAACCTGTGTGTTTTATTTTTATGCAATAAAATAACGTTTGGATATTTTTACAACTTTTTTGACCTCTGTTTGGCGTTTGGTGTTTCGAGTACCTTGGATGAACACAACCGTGCATTACCTAGTGTCGCTCCATCTATTATTGATTTATTTTACTATTTTGGGCTTGTTCTTGTTGGCTGGAGCGTTAACTCCATGCAGACACGTTGTTTTTGGACATTTTATTAACATTGTTATCAAATGCAGCATTTCATTCTTGTAAATAAGCGCTATTCATACCCCGTCTCACTCACAGCCTTAATTTGTCTACAGTCCAGCATCAGAAAAAAAGGTTGGCACCAACACAACACTAGATTCATGTTAGAGTCGCAGATGAAGAATTAAGCACTAGGTGATTAATACAGGAATAAAAGCAACTGCAAATAATCAAATAAAAGTTTAAAGGCAGCTGAGCAGTGTGTTAGTATGAGTTGATGGAACTGGAAAGCAGTTGATCTACGTCTGAAAAGTTATTGCCTTTCAGGTCAACAGTCAAAATAACATCTACAATTACTAGCACATTAGAGAAGGTTCACCACACAACAATCAGAGACTGACTGAAAGAAACACATACTAACTGGGAAACATTGGTCTAGAATTCTGAAGTATAAAATCTGCACTTGTCACCATTTGTGTATTCCTGCCTCCTTTACTCTGTAGTGCATCTCCAATAAACAGCACAAACCTTGCTCATGCATGCAGCACATCTTTGTGAAACTTGAACATACCTACAAAGATTTTAGGCACACTGCACGGGCATTAATGCCCTTTTAGCCTGCCAATATGCCAGAACAGTTATTCCCATAATAAGTGCCCAGGCTGTTCTTAAAAATATCTAAACTAGTACTTGCTTTAATATAATTTGATGGTCTGTTCCATGCATCAGCTATTTTCTCAGAGAACCAATTAGTACACTTCTCATTCCTATAGAATGTTCTACATAAGTTGTCTGAAGATTCTCTGCTGCTTTTTGATAAACCCAAACAAGGTCTACTTCAGGACGACGAAAATGCAAAATGTTGACCGCTCACGTGAGCAAAAAAATCAGGAAATCGATACTGATATTTTGAGATCACGGTACAGTGAAGATCAGAATATTTGCCCTTTCCTCACTGTAGTGTGATCTCGGAGTAGAAATAAATATTTAGCGGGAGTGGGGGGGGGGCTATGCCCCCCACAATACCAATTTCGAGTTTCTGTTTATTCGCTCATGTGAGCGTTTGAGAGTTTGCATTTTCATTGTTTTGACAGAGACCCACCTAAACATACCCAGAGGTAGTTGTCTCTAAATGCTCTAGATACCTGAATATGATCCCCTCTTAAATGCCTGTATGCATAAGCAAGCCATAATCAACCCCTGGACTGTAAGGCTAGTAACCACCTAAAAAAATCCTTGAGGAGTGAAGTCGCTAAATAATGACAGACTTGAGTTTCATACTTTATATATTTTAGAAAATGCTTGCTAATGCTAATACAAAGCATGTTATTCTAGTAACTTTCTAGGTTCATAGGTTCATACGTAAGTACTAGGCTATCTGCCCAAGGGCATTTATAAGCCTAACCAGAGTATGTTGGCTTTTGCCACCCCCTTAAATTAGTTCCCTGTGCCTCTGACCAGCAGAGCCATTAGTTCCCTGCGCCTCTGTCCAGCAGAGCCACTGCAGTGATCCCCGGGGTAAATTTTCTGTTTCCCATCCATCCGTCAAGGTTTCTCTTGAAGAGTGCTAGTGAGGGGCTCTGCATGATGTATATTGGAATCTTGTTCCAAAGCATGGGGAGTCTCTGGGTCAGAAATCTATCCCTCCAGCACATCCTATTTATAATTGTGGTAAGGTTTATATCCCTAGAGAGCGTGGCTCTAGGGGATTTTTTTTTTTTAGATGGAGCATATCCATCAATTCTGGGTTGGACATGGCCTTGTATGTCAAGCAGAGATCACTTCTGAGTAAGCGGTATGCAACCGAGTACAGCTGGAGTTTCTTTGGTCGGGCTGCATAGGTCATCTGTTTGAGGCCAATAATCCTCTTGGTGAGGTACTTTTGTGGTCTTTACAGCTGTTGCAGGAGTCTGGTAAGGTACATCCCAAATGGGGCATTGTATTCTATAATGGGTCTAATAAGTGATGTGTAGAGAGGCACAATAACCTCCTTTGTTCTGGATGAGAACCCTTTTCAGATTAGGTGGGCCACGTAGAAGGATTTTCTCACCACCTTGGTAATATGATTATCTAAGGAGAGATTGCTATCTACTTGGGTCCCCAGATCCCTTATTACTTTTTCTGTATTTAGGGGACTACCACCTATGTGGTAGTTCATGGGTACTTTGTTTTTTCCAAAGGGGATGACTATGCACTTTTTGGCATTCAGCTTGAGACCATGATTTTGACACCAGGTATCTGTCTCAGTGAGACCCTTCTGAAGGGTGTCTGTATCAGCCAGAGAATCAATTATGGCCCATAGTTTGCAGTCGTCTGTGAACTTGGTCAGCCAAAGTCCTCCTGTGCTTGCCTGTACCTCTGAGAAGTATATACCGAACAGGAGGGGTCCTAGGACTGAGCCCTTGGGGACACCACTTGTAACCAGTTTAGAGTTGGACCTAGAGTCTGCAACTCTCACTGTGTGGGTTCTGTCCATGAGCCAATTTGCAACCCATCTCATGACATAGGGGTTAATGTTCAGGTTGGTGAGTTTGTCTATAATACCAGAATGGAGAATGGTGTCGAAAGCCTTTGCCAGGTCTAGGTAGGCTGTGTGGACCTCCTTACCCTCATCTAATGCCTTGGTAACTGTCTCAAAGAAGTCCACCAGGTTTAGGAGGCATGATCAGCCATTAAAACCAAATTGGGTAGGGTCCAGTGTATGGATGTTCCCAATGTCTCTGTTAATGAGTTCCATGATGATGCACTCCATAGCTTTGCAGACCAGGCTAGTCAGGCTTATAGGGTGATAGTTCCCAGGATCTGTTGTGGCACCACCTTTGTGGAGCGGGATAACTGTTGCTGTGTGCCACTCTGTGGGTATGTAGCCTGTAGAGAGGCTGAGTTTGAACAGTGTGTTTAGGTGAGGGGTTAGTTCATTTTGGAGCTCTTGTAAGACACAGCCTGGGATACGTCTGGTCCTATTGAGGCTGTGTTTTTGGCTTTGAATAGGGCTGTTTTAATCTGTGTGTCGGTGATTTCTGGGGCCTTACATTCTTCTGGTATGGTTATGGGCCCTTTAGGGGGTGAGAGGGGTGTGAAGTTTGCACTGAACCTGTCTGCCAAAATGTTGGCAATATCAGTTGGTTCAGTATATTTTGTGCCATTCTGCACCAACTCAGAGCAGATCTGAGAGTTTCCACTTAGGTTCTTGACATAGCTAAAGAACGCTTTGTGGTTATCTTTGGAGTCACTGGCAATTTTTCTTTTGAAGCTCGCCTTGGATGATTTCATGAGGGATCGTAGTTTCTGCTGATAGATCAGGGACGTCTGTCCTTCTAGGGATTTTGCTTTATCTGTACTAGTTTCCTCCTTCTATTGTAGAGCCTGTTTATGGCAGGGGTCCACCAGACTGGTTTCCTTTCCTTGGAGGATTGAGTCTTGGTTTTACTTGGGATAGCACGATCCATGCATTCCTGCAGATGATCATAGAGTGCCTTTGTATAGGTTTCAGCAGCTTGGACAGCATTGTCAATTGGTGTGGGGGCTGTGAACCTTTTGACCTCGGTCTTAAGCAATGTGAAGTTTGTTTTGGAAAAGTTTTTCACGGTGGTTTCCTTGATTGGGGTCGGGGGCGGAATGTGACTATCCAGAGTGATTAGTCTGTGGTCTGATCTAACCAGCAAGGGGTTGATGTCAGGTGTGGAACACCAGTCGCCCATGTTAGTGATGACCAGGTCCAATATGTTGTTCCCTCTGGTGGGGGTGTTGACCAGTTGATCCAGGGCGTTTGAGTTTATAAATTCTAGGAAGCATTGAGCAAGGGAGTTAGTACTTGAATAGTTCTCCCAGTTAATGTTTGGGTAGTTGAAATCACCCAGTATTAGGGTGTTTGGTAGGACCTTCATATTTCCCAGTGTCTCCAGAAATGTGGAATGGGAGTCCTGGGTCATGGTGGGTGATCTGTAGCAAGCTACAATTTGGATTGCAGTTTTACTCATTGTTAGTTGCACTTGGATGATCTCTGATGCATCGTGCTGTGCCACTAACCTGGAGGTGTGAGTATCCTAGATGAATATGGATACACCCCCACCTTTTGTGTTTCGGTCTGGGTTCTGTGGCTGAAAGGTATGGTATGATTTATAGCCTGGTAGTGCTGGGGTGCTCTCTGGAGCCTTAAACCAGGTTTCTGTTACTGCACAGATATCGATGTTCTCCATACTGAGGAGTGCCTCGAGTGCGTGCATTTTGAGGTTTAGACTTCTGGCGTTGAGTAGCATTACCCTCAGTTTTTGGTTATTTGTGCTATTTATGGCAGTGGGTGTGTCTTTTGAGCCTTGCCTAAAAAAGGCACTATAGGGGTGGCAAGAGCCTTTGCCAGTATTCAAAAGCCTAAGGGTGACAGGTGCAAGCCATCTCTTGCGAAGCAACGTGGCTTGTAGAGCATGTCATCCCAGGCAGACAGATACTGGATCCCCTTTGAATGACACCAGAAACTTAGCCAATTGTTGAAGTTGATCATTTTTTTTCTTTATACTGTGGCATAATTGTTGGTGAGGGTAGGATGCTACTCAGGGTCAGGGTCATACCTACCTGGGCTACATGATCATAGAGCTCTTCCATGTCTCTTTTCATGTAGTCCGGGTAGGTATGTCTCAGGTCATTCACACCAACATGTACAATGACAGAATCATACTTGTACTTGTTCTGGAGTGACCTGAGTGCTTGTGTTATGTGGCGGATCCTGGTACCCGATAGGTAGCTAACTGTAACCTCCTCCTTGTCCAGCCTAGTTAGTGGGACATCAGTGTGCCTGACTATAGAGTCACCTATTACTAGTGTGTTGGATAAGTTATTAAGGGCTGTGATTGCGTGGTGCACTGATTATGTGAAGTATGTGTTTCATGGTTGTTGATGGGTTGTGGAGGTTGCGTGGATGTCTGCTTTGGAGGTCTCTGTTCCTTTTGCAGATTTTTATTTAGAGCCTCCGAGTATGTTTTTGTGTATTTATGTGTGTTATTTGCCTGTGTTGGTTTGTAATGTCTATGTGAGACTGGTGGTGTGTTGCAAGTATTACCCTTCTCCTCTTGACAGTCAGTTACAGTCTGGGGTTGAGAGAGCTTTGCCTCCAGTCTAGCTGTATAATTGCATCTCTCGCATATATTAGTGTTTGGTGGTAGGAGGAGAGGGTTGTCTATGTACATGAGGCATTTATAACATTGCCTCAAAATACCCAGATTCACCAGTTGGACTGGAGAGTACACTGGAAACTGCCCTTTGGACATGCCTGAATAGGTAGAGTAAGCTGTTTTTCTGATTGACTGGTGTGGACGAATAGAGAGCGTTGTCCTTTTAGATAGTATAAGGGGAGATAGTGCAAGGGATATTTAGTGCTTGTTATGAGTTTTAAGCAAGTGCAGGGCTGTAAAATGAATGGCTTGAGTGCTAAATTTGAAGGTTTGTCTAGTTTCAAGGGAAAAACTGAAGAGTAGACTTTGTGGATTCAGGCATAGTTTAACCCTAGCTAACCGGTGTGCAAATGCATTTTTTATATCAGAAAGATTAAAGAGATAGAAATTAGCCCAAAATGGCCAATAAAACTACAGTTTCTGGGCAGAAACCACTCCTCCAAGGGCAGGTAGGCTGTTCAGAGCACTCCACTCTCACTGGTGAACAAAGAAACTTCCTTTTTGCCCAAGTAAGGTATGGCCAAACACAAAAGCTTAAACACAGTCCAGGTATCAGCAGGAATCTGAAACTGGACTTTTCTAGCTTAGCAAGGCGGGAAAATAGCAAGATGTTTTTTGTTTTTTGGGGGGGGGTTTCAAGAAAACAGTAGAAACAAATGCAAAAACACTTTTATAGTGCAGTAATTGCTGTTGCACTTGAGTGGGAAGCCAGTAACAGTTAAAAATACAATTTACAACAAAAAACAAATTTTAAAGTGCAGGCACCAATAAATGCAATTTCAGTGTAAAATGAGCATTCTGAGAAGTAATAAACAACAGAAAATGAGCGTTTAGGTGGAAATAGCAATAAGCAACAAGAAAAACCAAAAACTGGTACTTAAACACTCCAAAGTCTCTCCTTTTGTCTCTCTGGCGTTGTAGGTCTCTGCAGGACACCTGGGCAGGATCTGCTGAGTTTATACAAACACAAAAACCATGCAAATGCATTTTTATATCAGAAAGATTAAATGCATTTTTTATATCAGAAAGATTAAAGAGATAGAAATTAGCCCAAAATGGCCAATAAAACTACAGTTTCTGGGCAGAAACCACAAGGATAGGTAGGCTGTTCAGAGCTCCCCACTCTCACTGGTGAACAAAGAAACTTCCTTTTTGCCCAAGTAAGGTGTGGCCAAACACAGAAGCTTAAACACAGTCCAGGTATGAGCAGGTATCTGAATCTGGACTTTTCTAGGTTTATAAGTGCAATATGTAACACCTTTCCCTGATTCTGGACTTTTGTCCCCCCATTGTTTTTGATGTTATTCAGATTTCTAACACTAAAATGTTGAGCTGTATGGGCAGAGAAACAATTTATATCAAATATATGTAACAAACCAAGTCCAAAAATATAGCACATTAAAGCATAGGCAATTTACACCCACACAGCTCTCACAGGCATACACAAACAGTTTCTTATCAGTGTCATCAGAACAAATCTAAGGACAATTCACTGAAAAAGTATTTCAATCATGTGAAAAACTTCCACAACTAAATTCAAGGAGCAGATATATTGTCCTAAAGTATTTTTTTACCTTTCTTGTTTAAAAAAAAATGGAAAGATTACTTATTAAATATCACATTGACTGAATTGATAGTTACCTTATCTGGCACCTGGTGTAGTGAGTTCTCCTCCCAGGAGCCACTCTCAACTCCAAGCTGAGGATAAAAAAAGGTTCTCCCTCCAAGTCAGGTCTTGTGCAGGAACTGTAGGATGAGCAGATTGCAGTCTTTACTGCAAGCATAATATCAATATTCATTTGTGAATAGCAATACTTTAATACCTCCTCTTTGGCCCCTAACACTTTGTACTTAGGGCAGTCATCTCCTCTGGCCACCATGCCCAGCTACACTTCTGTTTGTCATTTGGTACAATACTGTCAGACAGGTAAGGCCTCACTTATTCAGTCTTAACTTTCAAACTTCCTTAAACTTTTGTTCTCAAAACTGATTATAAACTCTCTAAAGTTGTAAATAGTGTCATCTGTAGTTCTCAAAACATGGCTTAGATCAGGAATAGGTAGCCTTTTTGGTGTGTGTGTGTGTGTGTGTGTGTGTGTGTGTGTGTGTGTGTGTGTGTGTGTGTGTGTGTGTGTGTGTGTGTGTGTGTGTGTGTGTGTGTGTGTGTGTGTGTGTGTGTGTAAATATAGTTCCTGCACTTCAGCATCATCTCTAAAAGTAGTTATGATGTAAAGGAATTTTAGTATCACTATTGGCAGGGGGGGTGCTCTATCCTTTGTCCTACCTAGGGCCCCTTTTGACCAATATCTGTCTGTGCTCTATCCTGCCCTTCTTAATTTTTCACCATTTCTGCTTCACTGTATATACCTCCTCACCAGTATAATCTGCCTTCTTGACTCATTACTTGATCTCCCTGAAACACTTAACTACTCTGCAAACCAAATAATCACCATCCCTTAACCATATCACTTCTACAATGACTTTAAGTTGCAGCATAATTATTCGGACTTTGTCTACTATAATTCTTCAATGTAACATACACTTCACTATGCCTTTCCCTTTAATTTCCCTCCAGAGGTCTGAAACATGAGCCTTGTTTTCAAATCATAGCTAGCTATGTATACACATAGACTTGCAAATCTCCTTACTAATATTTCTTTCCATTACTTCTACAACCATACCTCCTTTATGTAACCTCCTATTCTCCAACTGTTCCCATCATAGACTATAGCCTTCTGAATATCGCAACCACTGTGTCATGTTTGCTGTTTTTGCATATTTTCTAAAATCTTGCATTTTGACATCTGCTATGATTTCTTACCTCACAATACATCTTCAGCAGCTGGAAAGTACACAGAAGTACCTCACAAAGCGGATTACTGGCCTCAAACAGATGCCCTACACTGACCATCTCAAAAAACTCCAGCTTTACTCTGTAGCATATCGCCAACTCCGAGGAGATCTCTGCCTAACATATAAAGCTATGTTAAACTCAAAGCTGTTGGACATGCTACACCTAAAGAAATCCCAATCCCTCTGAGCTACACGCTCTAGGGACCTAAACCTTGTCACGGCAATAAACAGGACATGCTGTAGGGATAGATTCCTGTCCCAGAGACTTCCTATACTCTGGAACAAGCTACACATCTGTGTCAGCACTTTCTGTTATGAATACATTGGCCTGGCATACATAAAGTATTTTTTAATTCCCTTTTTAGTTTTTTTAGTTTTACCTGGTCGAGGTTACACACGTTCTCATCTTGATCTAGTGCAGACATGCAGATAGGTAGATGAATAGAAGTTTCACTTGCAATGATGACGATGTGCACAGTCAGACAAAGCTCCACTTCACTGGCTGCTACTGGTATTAATTCACAAATTATGTCCAGACAGGTCCGAGTCTGACACCAAGACGAGTCTCTCTGTTGATGAAGTTTCAGTTGTCTGATACAGGCAGTCTGCAGCTTACACATGAAGCTGGGGTATTAAGCATGCTCTCTGCATGTAAATTTAGAGTTAGGAACTGAAAGGGCCACTCGGGAATTTGTAGCACCACATTATATTGCACTCAAATCCAGTAAATACTGAGGAATTCGATACGGTTGAGAGGTATGCACAAATAGTCAAGAGACTCTCATTGCTGTATTTGAACTCTCTACCTATTCACTGGCACAACTAAACACAAGTGAACTATACACATGCACCACAGGAGAGGGTTGATTTTACTGGTGTGAGAGTACATTATCGAAATGATGACCACATCAGTATTTTTGCAGACAGCATGTTTTTGTGGACAGAGTGAAAAGGGGATGTGGTATTGATCTGACCATGTAAATGTTTCTCAAGAGTGGGAGTCAAATAAGCACAGCTGTTGAATTAATCGTCCAGTGATGCTATGGGCCAACCATCACACACACAAGAAGCCCTGCCTACATATATTTACTAAATCCTCCAGTGATGCTATGGGCCTACAGTTACACACATACAAGAAGCCCCAACTACCAAAGCTGTTGAATTAATCCTCCAGTGAAGTGACGGGCCCACTGTCACACACACAAGAAGCCCCAACTACCACAGCTGTTGAATGTCACACACACAAGAAGCCCCAACTATCACAGCTGTTGAATTAACTCACTAGTGATGCTATGGACCTACCATCACACACACAAGGAGCCCCACCTACCACAGCTGTTAAATTAATTCTCCAGTGATGCTTCTGGCCCACAGTCACACCCAAAAGAACCCCACCTATCACAGCTGTTGAATAATCCCCCAGAAATGCTATGGGCCAACTGTCACATATATACAGGAAGACCCCCCTATTACAGCTGTTGAATTAATCCTAAAGTGATGCTATGGACTCACTGTCACACACGCAAGACGCCTCACCAATCACAGCTGTTGAATTAATCCTCAAATGATACTACGGACCCACCGTCATACACACAAGAAGCCCAACCTGTCACAGCTGTTGAATTTATCCTCCAGTGATACTACGATCCCAATGTCACACACACAAGAATCTCCGCCTATCACAAGGTGTTGAATTAATCCTCCAGTGATGCTACGGGCATACCGTCTCACACACAAAAGAAGCTCCACCTATTACAGTTGTTGAATTAATCCTCCACTGATGCTACAACCTACCATCACACACACAAGAAGCCGCACCTATCACAGCCATTGAATTAATCCTCAAGTGATGCTATGGAACTACCGTCACACACACAAGAAGCCCCACTTACCACAGCTGTTGAATTAAGTATCCAGTATTACTATGTGCTGCTGTCACACATACATGAAGCCCCACCTATCACAGAGGTTGAATTAATCCCCCAGAGATGTTATGCACCCACCGTCACACACAGAAGAGACCCAACTACCACAGCTGTTGTATAAATCCTCCAGTGCTGCTACAGACCTACCGTCACACACACAAGAAGCCTCAACTATCACAACTGTTGAATTAATCTTCCAGTGATGCTACGGGCCCACCATCACACACACACTTAAAGCCCCATCTCTCTCAGCTGTTGAATTAATCCTCTGGTGATGCTACAGACTCTGTGTCACACACACAAGAAGCCCCACTTATCACAGCTGTTGAAATAATCACCCAGTGATGCTACAGACCAGCAGTCACACACAGAAGAAACCCCAAATATCACAACTGTTGAATTCATCCTCCATGGATGCTGTGGACCTACCATCAAGGACACAAGAATAACCACCTATTACAGCTGTTGAATTCATCCTACAGTGATGCTGTGGACCTACCATCAAGGACACAAGAATCACCACCTATTACAGCTCTTGAATTCATCCTACAGTGATGCTGTGGACCTACCATCAAGGACACAAGAATCACCACCTATTACAGCTGTTGAATTCATTCTCCATGGATGCTGTGGACCTACCATCAAGGACACAAGAATCACCACCTATTACAGCTGTTGAATTCATCCTACAGTGATGCTGTGGACCTACCATCAAGGACACAAGAATCACCACCTATTACAGCTGTTGAATTCATCCTCCATGGATGCTGTGTACCTACCATCAAGGACACAAGAATCACCACCTATTACAGCTGTTGAATTCATCCTCCATGGATGCTGTGGACCTACCATCAAGGACACAAGAATCACCACCTATTACAGCTGTTGAATTCATCCTACAGTGATGCTGTGGACCTACCATCAAGGACACAAGAATCACCACCTATTACAGCTGTTGAATTAATCCTCTGGTGATGCTACAGACTCTGTGTCACACACACAAGAAGCCCCACCTATCACAGCTGCTGAATTAATCCTCAAGTGATGCTATGGAACTACCGTCACACACACAAGAAGCCCCACTTACCACAGCTGTTGAATTAATTATCCAGTATTACTATGTGCTGCTGTCACACATACATGAAGCCCCACCTATCACAGAGGTTGAATTAATCCCCCAGTGATGTTATGCACCCACCGTCACACACAGAAGAGACCCAACTACCACAGCTGTTGTATAAATCCTCCAGTGCTGCTACAGACCTACCGTCACACACACAAGAAGCCTCAACTATCACAACTGTTGAATTAATCTTCCAGTGATGCTACGGGCCCACCATCACACACACACTTAAAGCCCCATCTCTCTCAGCTGTTGAATTAATCCTCTGGTGATGCTACAGACTCTGTGTCACACACACAAGAAGCCCCACTTATCACAGCTGTTGAAATAATTCCCCAGTGATGCTACAGACCAGCAGTCACACACAGAAGAAACCCCAAATATCACAGCTGTTGAATTCATCCTCCATGGATGCTGTGGACCTACCATCAAGGACACAAGAATCACCACCTATTACAGCTGTTGAATTCATCCTACAGTGATGCTGTGGACCTACCATCAAGGACACAAGAATCACCACCTATTACAGCTGTTGAATTCATCCTACAGTGATGCTGTGGACCTACCATCAAGGACACAAGAATCACCACCTATTACAGCTGTTGAATTCATCCTACAGTGATGCTGTGGACCTACCATCAAGGACACAAGAATCACCACCTATTACAGCTGTTAAATTCATCCTACAGTGATGCTGTGGACCTACCATCAAGGACACAAGAATCACCACCTATTACAGCTGTTGAATTCATCCTCCATGGATGCTGTGGACCTACCATCAAGGACACAAGAATCACCACCTATTACAGCTGTTGAATTCATCCTACAGTGATGCTGTGGACCTACCATCAAGGACACAAGAATCACCACCTATTACAGCTGTTGAATTCATCCTCCATGGATGCTGTGGACCTACCATCAAGGACGCAAGAATCACCACCTATTACAGCTGTTGAATTCATCCTACAGTGATGCTGTGGACCTACCATCAAGGACACAAGAATCACCACCTATTACAGCTGTTGAATTCATCCTCCATGGATGCTGTGGACCTACCATCAAGGACACAAGAATCACCACCTATTACAGCTGTTGAATTCATCCTACAATGATGCTGTGGACCTACCATCAAGGACACAAGAATCACCACCTATTACAGCTGTTGAATTCATCCTCCATGGATGCTGTGGACCTACCATCAAGGACACAAGAATCACCACCTATTACAGCTGTTGAATTCATCCTAAAGTGATGCTGTGGACCTACCATCAAGGACACAAGAATCACCACCTATTACAGCTGTTGAATTCATCCTCCATGGATGCTGTGGACCTACCATCAAGGACACAAGAATCACCACCTATTGCAGCTGTTGAATTCATCCTCCATGGATGCTGTGGACCTACCATCAAGGACACAAGAATCACCACCTATTACAGCTGTTGAATTCATCCTCCATGGATGCTGTGGACCTACCATCAAGGACACAAGAATCACCACCTATTACAGCTGTTGAATTCATCCTACAGTGATGCTGTGGACCTACCATCAAGGACACAAGAATCACCACCTATTACAGCTGTTGAATTCATCCTCCATGGATGCTGTGGACCTACCATCAAAGACACAAGAATCACCACCTATTACAGCTGTTGAATTCATCCTACAGTGATGCTGTGGACCTACCATCAAGGACACAAGAATCACCACCTATTACAGCTGTTGAATTCATCCTCCATGGATGCTGTGGACCTACCATCAAGGACACAAGAATCACCACCTATTACAGCTGTTGAATTCATCCTACAATGATGCTGTGGACCTACCATCAAGGACACAAGAATCACCACCTATTACAGCTGTTGAATTCATCCTCCATGGATGCTGTGGACCTACCATCAAGGACACAAGAATCACCACCTATTACAGCTGTTGAATTCATCCTAAAGTGATGCTGTGGACCTACCATCAAGGACACAAGAATCACCACCTATTACAGCTGTTGAATTCATCCTCCATGGATGCTGTGGACCTACCATCAAGGACACAAGAATCACCACCTATTGCAGCTGTTGAATTCATCCTCCATGGATGCTGTGGACCTACCATCAAGGACACAAGAATCACCACCTATTACAGCTGTTGAATTCATCCTCCATGGATGCTGTGGACCTACCATCAAGGACACAAGAATCACCACCTATTACAGCTGTTGAATTCATCCTACAGTGATGCTGTGGACCTACCATCAAGGACACAAGAATCACCACCTATTACAGCTGTTGAATTCATCCTCCATGGATGCTGTGGACCTACCATCAAAGACACAAGAATCACCACCTATTACAGCTGTTGAATTCATCCTACAGTGATGCTGTGGACCTACCATCAAGGACACAAGAATCACCACCTATTACAGCTGTTGAATTCATCCTCCATGGATGCTGTGGACCTTCCATCAAGGACACAAGAATCACCACCTATTACAGCTGTTGAATTCATCCTACAGTGATGCTGTGGACCTACCATCAAGGACACAAGAATCACCACCTATTACAGCTGTTGAATTCATCCTCCATGGATGCTGTGGACCTACCATCAAGAACACAAGAATCACCACCTATTACAGCTGTTGAATTTATCCTCCATGGATGCTGTGGACCTACCGTCAAGGACACAAGAATCACCACCTATTACAGCTGTTGAATTCATTCTCCATGGATGCTGTGGACCTACCATCAAGGACACAAGAATCACCACCTATTACAGCTGTTGAATTCATCCTACAGTGATGCTGTGGACCTACCATCAAGGACACAAGAATCACCACCTATTACAGCTGTTGAATTCATCCTCCATGGATGCTGTGGACCTACCATCAAGGACACAAGAATCACCACCTATTACAGCTGTTGAATTCATCCTCCATGGATGCTGTGGACCTACCATCAAGGACACAAGAATCACCACCTATTACAGCTGTTGAATTCATCCTCCATGGATGCTGTGGACCTACCATCAAGGACACAAGAATCACCACCTATTACAGCTGTTGAATTCATCCTACAGTGATGCTGTGGACCTACCATCAAGGACACAAGAATCACCACCTATTACAGCTGTTGAATTCATCCTCCATGGATGCTGTGGACCTACCATCAAGGACACAAGAATCACCACCTATTACAGCTGTTGAATTCATCCTCCATGGATGCTGTGGACCTACCATCAAGGACACAAGAATCACCACCTATTACAGCTGTTGAATTCATCCTACAGTGATGCTGTGGACCTACCATCAAGGACACAAGAATCACCACCTATTACAGCTGTTGAATTCATCCTCTATGGATGCTGTGGACCTACCATCAAGGACACAAGAATCACCACCTATTACAGCTGTTGAATTCATCCTACAGTGATGCTGTGGACATACCATCAAGGACACAAGAATCACCACCTATTACAGCTGTTGAATTCATCCTCCATGGATGCTGTGGACCTACCATCAAGGACACAAGAATCACCACCTATTACAGCCGTTGAATTCATCCTACAGTGATGCTACGGGCCAACCATCACACACACAGAAGAAGGCCCACCTGTCACAGCTGTTGAATTCATCCTCCATGGATGCTGTGGACCTACCATCAAGGACACAAGAATTACCACCTATTACAGCTGTTGAATTCATCCTACAGTGATGCTGTGGACCTACCATCAAGGACACAAGAATCACCACCTATCACAGCTGTTGAATTCATCCTACAGTGATGCTACGGGCCAACCATCACACACACAGAAGAAGGCCAACCTGTCACAGCTGTTGAATTCATCCTCCATGGATGCTGTGGACCTACCATCAAGGACACAAGAATCACCACCTATTACAGCTGTTGAATTCATCCTACAGTGATGCTGTGGACCTACCATCAAGGACACAAGAATCACCACCTATTACAGCTGTTGAATTCATCCTCCATGGATGCTGTGGACCTACCATCAAGGACACAAGATTCACCACCTATTACAGCTGTTGAATTCATCCTACAATGATGCTGTGGACCTACCATCAAGGACACAAGAATCACCACCTATTACAGCTGTTGAATTCATCATCCATGGATGCTGTGGACCTACCATCAAGGACACAAGAATCACCACCTATTACAGCTGTTGAATTCATCCTACAGTGATGCTGTGGACCTACCATCAAGGACACAAGAATCACCACCTATTACAGCTGTTGAATTCATCCTCCATGGATGCTGTGGACCTACCATCAAGGACACAAGAATCACCACCTATTACAGCTGTTGAATTCATCCTCCATGGATGCTGTGGACCTACCATCAAGGACACAAGAATCACCACCTATTACAGCTGTTGAATTCATCCTCCATGGATGCTGTGGACCTACCATCAAGGACACAAGAATCACCACCTATTACAGCTGTTGAATTCATCCTACAGTGATGCTGTGGACCTACCATCAAGGACACAAGAATCACCACCTATTACAGCTGTTGAATTCATCCTCCATGGATGCTGTGGACCTACCATCAAGGACACAAGAATCACCACCTATTACAGCTGTTGAATTCATCCTACAGTGATGCTGTGGACCTACCATCAAGGACACAAGAATCACCACCTATTACAGCTGTTGAATTCATCCTCCATGGATGCTGTGGACCTTCCATCAAGGACACAAGAATCACCACCTATTACAGCTGTTGAATTCATCCTACAGTGATGCTGTGGACCTACCATCAAGGACACAAGAATCACCACCTATTACAGCTGTTGAATTCATCCTCCATGGATGCTGTGGACCTACCATCAAGAACACAAGAATCACCACCTATTACAGCTGTTGAATTTATCCTCCATGGATGCTGTGGACCTACCCTCAAGGACACAAGAATCACCACCTATTACAGCTGTTGAATTCATTCTCCATGGATGCTGTGGTCCTACCATCAAGGACACAAGAATCACCACCTATTACAGCTGTTGAATTCATCCTACAGTGATGCTGTGGACCTACCATCAAGGACACAAGAATCACCACCTATTACAGCTGTTGAATTCATCCTCCATGGATGCTGTGGACCTACCATCAAGGACACAAGAATCACCACCTATTACAGCTGTTGAATTCATCCTCCATGGATGCTCTGGACCTACCATCAAGGACACAAGAATCACCACCTATTACAGCTGTTGAATTCATCCTACAGTGATGCTGTGGACCTACCATCAAGGACACAAGAATCACCACCTATTACAGCTGTTGAATTCATCCTCCATGGATGCTGTGGACCTACCATCAAGGACACAAGAATCACCACCTATTACAGCTGTTGAATTCATCCTCCATGGATGCTGTGGACCTACCATCAAGGACACAAGAATCACCACCTATTACAGCTGTTGAATTCATCCTACAGTGATGCTGTGGACCTACCATCAAGGACACAAGAATCACCACCTATTACAGCTGTTGAATTCATCCTCCATGGATGCTGTGGACCTACCATCAAGGACACAAGAATCACCACCTATTACAGCTGTTGAATTCATCCTACAGTGATGCTGTGGACCTACCATCAAGGACACAAGAATCACCACCTATTACAGCTGTTGAATTCATCCTACAGTGATTCTGTGGACCTACCATCAAGGACACAAGAATCACCACCTATTACAGCTGTTGAATTCATCCTCCATGGATGCTGTGGACCTACCATCAAGGACACAAGAATCACCACCTATTACAGCTGTTGAATTCATCCTGCAGTGATGCTGTGGACCTACCATCAAGGACACAAGAATCACCACCTATTACAGCTGTTGAATTCATCCTCTATGGATGCTGTGGACCTACCATCAAGGACACAAGAATCACCACCTATTACAGCTGTTGAATTCATCCTACAGTGATGCTGTGGACATACCATCAAGGACACAAGAATCACCACCTATTACAGCTGTTGAATTCATCCTCCATGGATGCTGTGGACCTACCATCAAGGACACAAGAATCACCACCTATTACAGCTGTTGAATTCATCCTACAGTGATGCTGTGGACCTACCATCAAGGACACAAGAATCACCACCTATTACAGCTGTTGAATTCATCCTCCATGGATGCTGTGGACCTTCCATCAAGGACACAAGAATCACCACCTGTTTCAGCTGTTGAATTCATCCTACAATGATGCTGTGGACCTACCATCAAGGACACAAGAATCACCACCTATTACAGCTGTTGAATTCGTCCTACAGTGATGCTGTGGACCTACTATCAAGGACACAAGAATCACCACCTATTACAGCTGTTGAATTCATCCTCCATGGATGCTGTGGACCTTCCATCAAGGACACAAGAATCACCACCTATTACAGCTGTTGAATTCATCCTCCATGGATGCTGTGTACCTACCATCAAGGACACAAGAATCACCACCTATTACAGCTGTTGAATTCATCCTCCATGGATGCTGTGGACCTTCCATCAAGGACACAAGAATCACCACCTATTACAGCTGTTGAATTCATCCTACAATGATGCTGTGGACCTACCATCAAGGACACAAGAATCACCACCTATTACAGCTGTTGAATTTATCCTACAGTGATGCTGTGGACCTACCATCAAGGACACAAGAATCACCACTTATTACAGCTGTTGAATTCATCCTCCATGGATGCTGTGGACCTACCATCAAGGACACAAGAATCACCACCTATTACAGCTGTTGAATTCATCCTCCATGGATGCTGTGGACCTACCATCAAGGACACAAGAATCACCACCTATTACAGCTGTTGAATTCATCCGACAGTGATGCTGTGGACCTACCATCAAGGACACAAGAATCACCACCTATTACAGCTGTTGAATTCATCCTCCATGGATGCTGTGGACCTTCCATCAAGGACACAAGAATCACCACCTATTACAGCTGTTGAATTCATCCTACAGTGATGCTACGGGCCAACCATCACACACACAGAAGAAGGCCCACCTGTCACAGCTGTTGAATTCATTCTCCAGTGATACTTCAGGCCTACCATCACACAAAAGAAGCCCCACCTATCACAGCTATTGTATTAATCCTCCACTGATGCTACGGACCCACTAACACACATACAAGAATCCGCATCTATCACAGCTATTGAATTAATCCTCCAGTGAGGCTATGGGGCTGCCGTCACACACACAAGAAGCGGCACCTATCACAGCCATTGAATTAATCCTCCAGTGATGCTACAGACCTACCGTCACACATGCAAGAAGCCCCAGCTATCACAGCTGTTGAATTAATCCTCCAATGATACTACGGACCCACCGTCTCTCACACACACACACACACACACACACACACACACACACACACACACACACACACACACACACACACACACACATATAAGAAGCCACATCTATCACAGCTGTTAAATTAATCCTCCAGTAATGCTAGGAGTCTACCATCAGGCACACAATAAGCCCCACCTATTACAGCTGTTGAATTAATCCTCCAGTGATGCTACAGACCTACCGTCACACATAGAAGATGCTCCACCTATCACAGCTGTTGAATTAATCCTGTAGTGATGCTCTGGACCCACCGTCGCACACACAAGAAACCACACCTATCACAGCTGTTGAATAATCCCCCAGAAATGCTATGGGCCGACTGTCACATATATACAGGAAGACCCCCCTATTACAGCTGTTGAATTATTCCTAAAGTGATGCTATGGACTCACTGTCACACACACAAGACGCCTCACCAATCACAGCTGTTGCATTAATCCTCAAATGATACTACGGACCCACCGTCATACACACAAGAAGCCCAACCTGTCACAGCTGTTGAATTTATCCTCCAGTGATACTACGATCCCAATGTCACACACACAAGAATCTCCGCCTATCACAAGGTGTTGAATTAATCCTCCAGTGATGCTACGGGCATACCGTCTCACACACAAAAGAAGCTCCACCTATTACAGCTGTTGAATTAATCCTCCACTGATGCTACAACCTACCATCACACACACAAGAAGCCGCACCTATCACAGCCATTGAATTAATCCTCAAGTGATGCTATGGAACTACCGTCACACACACAAGAAGCCCCACTTACCACAGCTGTTGAATTAATTATCCAGTATTACTATGTGCTGCTGTCACACATACATGAAGCCCCACCTATTACAGAGGTTGAATTAATCCCCCAGTGATGTTATGCACCCACCGTTACACACAGAAGAGACCCAACTACCACAGCTGTTGTATAAATCCTCCAGTGCTGCTACAGACCTACCGTCACACACACAAGAAGCCTCAGCTATCACAACTGTTGAATTAATCTTCCAGGGATGCTACAGGCCCACCGTCACACACACACACATAAAGCCCCATCTCTCTCAGCTGTTGAATTAATCCTCTGGTGATGCTACAGAGTCTGTGTCACACACACAAGAAGCCCCACCTATCACAGCTGTTGAAATAATCCCCCAGTGATGCTACAGACCAGCAGTCACACACAGAAGAAACCCCAAATATCACAGCTGTTGAATTCATCCTCCATGGATGCTGTGGACCTACCATCAAGGACACAAGAATCACCACCTATTACAGCTGTTGAATTCATCCTACAGTGATGCTACGGGCCAACCATCACACACACACAGAAGAAGGCCCACCTGTCACAGCTGTTGAATTCATCCTCCATGGATGCTGTGGACCTACCATCAAGGACACAAGAATCACCACCTATTACAGCTGTTGAATTAATCCTACAGTGATGCTACGGGCCAACCATCACACACACAGAAGAAGGCCCACCTGTCACAGCTGTTGAATTCATCCTCCATGGATGCTGTGGACCTACCATCAAGGACACAAGAATCACCACCTATTACAGCTGTTGAATTCATCCTACAGTGATGCTACGGGCCAACCATCACACACACAGAAGAAGGCCCACCTGTCACAGCTGTTGAATTCATCCTCCAGTGATACTTCAGGCCTACCATCACACAAAAGAAGCACCACCTATCACAGCTATTGAATTAATCCTCCACTGATGCTGCGGACCCACTAACACACATACAAGAATCCGCACCTATCACAGCTATTGAATTAATCCTCCAGTGATGCTATGGGGCTGCCGTCACACATACAAGAATCCGCACCTATCACTGCTATTGAATTAATCTTCCAGTGATGCTACGGGCCCACCGTCACACACACACACATAAAGCCCCATCTCTCTCAGCTGTTGAATTAATCCTCTGGTGATGCTACAGACTCTGTGTCACACACACAAGAAGCCCCACCTATCACAGCTGTTGAAATAATCCCCCAGTGATGCTAAAGACCAACAGTCACACACAGAAGAAACCCCAAATATCACAGCTGTTGAATTCATCCTCCATGGATGCTGTGGACCTACCATCAAGGACACAAGAATCACCACCTATTACAGCTGTTGAATTCATCCTCCATGGATGCTGTCGACCTACCATCAAGGACACAAGAATCACCACCTATTACAGCTGTTGAATTCATCCTACAGTGATGCTGTGGACCTACCATCAAGGACACAAGAATCATCACCTATTACAGCTGTTGAATTCATCCTCCATGGATGCTGTGGACCTACCATCAAGGACACAAGAATCACCACCTATTACAGCTGTTGAATTCATCCTACAGTGATGCTGTGGACCTACCATCAAGGACACAAGAATCACCACCTATTACAGCTGTTGAATTCATCCTCCATGGATGCTGTGGACCTACCATCAAGGACACAAGAATCACCACCTATTACAGCTGTTGAATTCATCCTCCATGGATGCTGTCGACCTACCATCAAGGACACAAGAATCACCACCTATTACAGCTGTTGAATTCATCCTCCATGGATGCTGTGGACCTACCATCAAGGACACAAGAATCACCACCTATTACAGCTGTTGAATTCATCCTCCATGGATGCTGTGGACCTACCATCAAGGACACAAGAATCACCACCTATTACAGCTGTTGAATTCATCCTACAGTGATGCTACGGGCCAACCATCACACACACAGAAGAAGGCCCACCTGTCACAGCTGTTGAATTCATCCTCCAGTGATACTTCAGGCCTACCATCACACAAAAGAAGCCCCACCTATTACAGCTATTGAATTAATCCTCCACTGATGCTATGGACCCACGAACACACATACAAGAATCCGCATCTATCACAGCTATTGAATTAATCCTCCAGTGATGCTATGGGGCTGCCATCACACACACAAGAAGCGGCACCTATCACAGCCATTGAATTAATCCTCCAGTGATGCTACAGACCTACCGTCACACATGCAAGAAGCCCCAGCTATCACAGCTGTTGAATTAATCCTCTAGTGATGCTATGGACCCACCGTCGCACACACAAGAAACCACACCTATCACAGCTGTTGAATTAATCCTCCACTGATGCTGCGGACCCACTAACACACATACAAGAATCCGCACCTATCACAGCTATTGAATTAATCCTCCAGTGATGCTATGGAGCTGCCGTCACACACACAAGAAGCGGCACCTATCACAGCCATTGAATTAATCCTCCAGTGATGCTACAGACCTACCGTCACACATGCAAGAAGCCCCAGCTATCACAGCTGTTGAATTAACCCTCCACTGATGCTACGGACCCACTAACACACATACAAGAATCCGCATCTATCACAGCTATTGAATTAATCCTCCAGTGATGCTATGGGGCTGCCGTCACACACACAAGAAGCGGCACCTATCACAGCCATTGAATTAATCCTCCAGTGATGCTACAGACCTACTGTTACACATGCAAGAAGCCCCAGCTATCACAGCTGTTGAATTAATCCTCCAATGATACTACGGACCCACCGTATCTCACACACACACACACACACACACACACACACACACACACACACACACACACACACACACACACACACACACACAAGAAGCCACATCTATCACAGCTGTTGAATTAATCCTCCAGTAATGCTAGGGGTCTACCATCAGGCACACAATAAGACCCACCTATTACAGCTGTTGAATTAATCCTCCAGTGATGCTACAGACCTACCGTCACACATAGAAGAAGCTCCACCTATCACAGCTGTTGAATTAATCCTCTAGTGATGCTATGGACCAACCATCACACACAGAAGAAACCACACCTATCACAGCTGTTGAATTAATCCTCCAGTGATGCTAAGGGCCTAGCGTCACACACAAGAAGCATACCTATCGCAGTTGTTGAATTTATTCTCCATTGATACTATGCATCTATAGTCACACAAACAAGAACCCCACCTATCACACCTGTTGAATGAATCCTCCAGTCATGCTAAGGACCTACAGTCACACACACATTAAGACCCATGTACCACAGCCATTATATTAATCATCCAGTGATGCTACAGGCCTATTGTCACACACACAAGAAGCCCCACCTATCACAGCTGTTAAATTAATCCTTTAGTGATGCTACTAACCCTTAGTCACACAGAGAAAAAGTCAAATCTATCAGAGCTGTTTGATTAAACCTCCATCAATGCTTTGGTCCTACCATCACACACACAAGAAGCCCAACCTATCACACCTGTTAAATTAATACTCCAAGGTTGCTACAGGCCCACCATCACATACACAAGAAGCTTCACTTATCACAGCTGTTAAAATAATCCTGTAGTGATGCTACGGACCCACAGTCACACACAGAAAAAGTCACACCTATCAGAGCTGTTGGATTACTCCTCCATCGATGCTACAGACCTACCTTCACACACACACACACACACACACACACACACACACACACACACACACACACACACACACACAAAGACCGCCTGTCAAAGTTGTTGAATTCTTCCTCCAGTGATGCTACTGACCTACCGCCACACACACAAGAAGCCCCACCAATCACAGTTATTGAATTAATCCTCCAGTGATGCCACAGACCGAGTGTCACACACACAAGAAGCCCCACCAATCACAGCTGTTGAATTAATACTCCATTGATGCTATGGGTCCACCCTTACACACACAAGAAGCCCGGCCTATCACAGCTGTTGAATTAATCCACCATTGATACTACGGACCTACAGTCATACACAAAGGAAACCCCATGTATCACAGCTGTAGAACTAATCCTCCAGTGATGCTACAGTCCCACCATCACACACACAAGAAGCCCAACCTATCACACCTGTTGAATTAATCCTCCAGTGATGTTATGGAAAGACTGTCACTCACACAAGAAACCCCACCTATCACAGCTGTTGAATTAATGCTCCAGTGATGATACGGGCCTACCGTCACACACAAAAGAAGCACCACCAATCACAGATGCTGAAATAATCCCCCAGTGATGCTGCAGTCCTACCATCACACAAACGAAGCCCCACCTATCATAGTTGTTGAATTAATCCTCCAGTGAAGATACGGGCACACCATCTCACACACAAGAATCCCCACTTGTCACAGCCATTGAATTTAGCCTCCACTGATGCTACAGACCCACCGTCACACACACAAGAAGCCCAACCTATCACAACTGTTGAATTAAACATCCAGTGATGCTATGGGTATACTTTCACACACAGAAGAAGCCCCACCTATCACAGCTGTTGAATTAATCCTCCAGTGATGCTAGGAGCCTACTCTTACTCATACAAGAAGCGCAAACTATCACTGCTATTGAATTTATCCTGCAGTGATTCCACGGGCCCACCGTCACACACACAAGAATCCACACCTATCACAGCTGTTGAATTAATCCTCCAGTGATACTACGGGCCTACCATCACACACACAAGAAGCCCCACTGATATATTTACTTAATCCTCCGGTGATGCTAATGGCCTGCCATCACATATACAGGATGCCTCATTTATCACAGCCATTGAATTTATCCTCCATTAATGCTACAGATCTTCCCCCACACACACAAGAAGCCCCACCTATCACAGCTCTTGAATGAATCCTCCAGTGATGCTGCAGGCTTACCATCTCACACACACAAGAAGCTGCAGCTATAACAGCTGTTGAATTAATCCTCCAGTGATGCTACGGCTCTACCATCATAAATACAAGAAGCCCCACTTATCTATTTACTTAATCCTTCAGTGATGCTATGGGAATACAATCACACACACAAGAAGTACCACCTATCACAGCCATTGAATTAATCCTCCATTGAAGCTACGGAACTACTGTCACACACACAAGAAGGCACACCTATGGCAGCTGTTGAAGAAATTCTCCAGTGATGCTATGGGCCAACTGTCACATGCAGAAGAAGTCCCACCTTTCACAGCTGTTGAATTAATCCCTCAGTGATGCTACGGTCCTACCGGCACAAACACAAGAAGCCCCACTTATCTATTAACTTAATCCTTCAGTGGTGCTATGGGACTACAACACACACACACAAGAAGCCACGACTATCACAACTGCTGGACTAATCCTCCAGTAATGCTACAGACCTACCGTCACACACACAAGAAGCTCCACCTATCACAGCTGTTGAATTAATCCTCCAGTGATGCTATGAGCCTACTGTTACTCACAAACAAAGGAAGGTCCACCTATCGCAGCTGTTGAAATAATCTTTCAGTGATGCTGCAGTCCTACCATCACACACAAGAAGCACCACCTATCATAGCTGTTGAATTAATCCTCCAGTGATGGTACGGGCCCACCACCTCACACACAAGAATCCCCACTTGTCAGAGCTCTTGAATTTAGCCTCCACTGATGCTACAGATCCAGCGTCACACACACAAGAAGTCCAACCTGTCACAACTGTTGAATTAAACCTCCAGTGATGCTATGGGTATACTTTCACACACAGAAGAAGCCCCACCTATCACAGCTGTTGAATTAATCCTCCAGTGATGCTATGAGCCTACTGTTACTCATACAAGGAGCGCCAACTATCACAGCTATTAAATTTATCCTGCAGTGATTCCACGGGCCCACTGTCACACACACAAGAATCCACACCTATCACAGATGTTGAAGAAATTCTCCAGTGATGCTATGGGCCAACTTTCACATGCAGAAGAAGTCCCACCTTTCACAGCTGTTGAATTAATCCTTCAGTGATGCTACGGTCCTACCGGCACAAACACAAGAAGCCCCACTTATCTATTAACTTAATCCTTCAGTGGTGCTATGGGACTACAACACACACACAAGAAGCCCCAACTATCACAACTGCTGGACTAATCCTCCAGTAATGCTACAGACTTACTGTCACACACACAAGAAGCTCCACCTATCACAGCTGCTGAATTAATCCTCTAGTGATGCTACGGACCCACAGTCACACACAGTAAAAGTCACACCTATCAGAGCTGTTGGATTACTCCTCCATCAATGCTCCGGGCCTACCTTCACACACAAAAAGACCCACCAATCACAGCTATTGAATTCTTCCTCCAGTGATGCTACGGACCTACCGCCACACACACAAGAAGCCCCACCTATCACAGTTATTGAATTAATCCACCAGTGATGCTATGAGCCTACCTTCACACAAACAAGAAGCCCAACCTGTCACAGCTGTTGAATTAATCCTCCAATGATGCCACAAACCCAGTGTCTCACAGACACAAGACGCCCCACCAATAGCAGCTGTTGAATTAATCCACCAGTGATACTACGGACCTAAAGTCATACACAGAGGAAACCCCATGTATCACAGTTGTAGAACTAATCCTTCAGTGATGCTACGGACCCACAGTCAGACACACAAGAAGCCCCACTCATCACACCTGTTGAATTAATCCTCCAGTGATGCTACGGACTGACTGTCACTCACGCAAGAAACCCCACCTATCACAGCTGTTGAATTAATTCTCCAGTGATGATAGGGGCCTACCATCACACACAAAAGAAGCACCAGCAATCACAGATGCTGAAATTATAATCCAGTTATACTACAGACCCACCATCACATACACAGGAAGGCCCACCTATCACAGCTGTTAAAATAAACCTCCAGTGACACTACAGGCCTACCGTCACACACAAGAAACCCCACCTATCACAGCTGTCGAACTAATCCTCTAGTGATGCTATGGGCCCACCATCTCACACACAAGAATCCCCACTTGTCTCAGCTGTTAAATTTACCCTCATCTGCTACTACGGACCCACCGTTACACACAGAAGAAGCCCAATCTGTCAAAGCTGTTGAATTCATCCTCCAGTGATGCTATGGGTGTACTGTCACACACAGAAGCCCCACCTATCACAGCTGTTGAATTAATCCTCCAGTGATGCTACAAGCCTACATTCACACAAACAAGAAGCCCAACCTGTCACAGCTATTGAATTAATGCTCCAGTGATGCCACAGACACAGTATCACACACATAAGAAGCCCCACCAATCACAGCTGTTGAATTAATATTCCATTGATGCTATGGATCCACCCTCACACACACAAGAAGCCCAGCCTACCAGAGCTGTTGACTTAATCCGCCAATAATACTATGGACCTACAGTCACACACAGAAGAAACCCCATGTATAATCCTCCAGTTATGCTACAGACTCACAGTCACACACACAAGAAGCCCCACCTATCACACCTGTTGAATTAATCCTCCCGTAATGGTATGGACTGAATGTCACTCACACAAGAAGCCTCACCTATCACAGCTGTTGAATTAATGCTCCAGTGATGATACGGGCCTACCGTCACACACAAAAGAAGCACCACCAATCACAGATGCTGAAATTATACTCCAGTGATACTACAGACCCTCCATCACATTCACAGGAAGGCCCACCTATCACAGCTGTTGAAATAATCCTCCTGTAATGCTACAGACCCACCGTCACACACACAAGAAGCCCCACCTATCATAGGTGTTGAACTAATCTTCAAGAGATGGTACAGGCCCACCATCTCACACACAAGAATCCCTACTTGTCACAGCTGTTGAATTTAGCCTCCACTGCTGCTATGGACCCACTGTCACACACAGAAGCCACACTTATCACAGCTGTTGAATTAATTGTCCAGTGATGCTATGGACCTACCATCACACACACAAGAAGCCCCACCTATATATTTAATTAAACCTCTGGTGATGCTACGGGCCTTCCGTCACATACACAGGATGCCCCACTTATCATAGCCGTTGAATTAATCCTCCAGTGATGCTACAGACCTACTCTCACACACACAAGAAGCTCCACCTATCACAACTCTTGAATTAATCCTCCAGTGAAGCTACAGAACTACTGTCAAACACACAAGATGGCACACCTTTGGCAACTGTTGCAGAAATCCTCCAGTGATGCTATGGGCCAACTGTAACATGCAGAAGAAGCACCACCTATCACAGCCATTGAATTGCTCCTATAGTGAAGCTACAGAAATACTGTCACACACACAAGAAGGCGCACATATGGCAGCTGTTGAAGAAATCCTCCAGTGATGCTATGGGGCAATTGTCACATGCAGAAAAAGCCCCACCTTTCACAGCTGTTGAATTAATCCTCTAGAGATTCTTCAGGCCTGCTGTCACACACACAAAAAGCTCCACTGATCTCAGCTGTTGAATTAATCCACCAGTGATGCTATGGACTGAATGGCACACAAACAAGAAGCCCCACCAATCACAGCTGTTGCATTAATTCTCCAGTGATGCTACAGGCACACAGTCACACACAGAAGAAGCCCCAACTATTACAACTATTGGACTAATCCTCCAGTGATGCTACAAGCCTACCATCACACACACAAGAAGCTCCGTCTATCACAGCTGTTGAATTAATCCTCCCATTATGCTATGGACCCACCGTTACACACACACAAGAGACCCCACCTATCACAGTTGTTGAAATTATCCTCCATTCATACTATGCATCTACAGTCACACAAGCAAGAACCTCACGTCCCAGCTGTTGAATCAATCCTCCAATGATTTTGAAGGTCTACCATCAGACACACATGAAGCCCCATGTACGCAGCTGTTAAATTAAACATACAATGATGCTACGGGACTACTGTGCCACACACAAGAAGTCCCACCTATTACAGCTGTTGAATTAATACTCCAAGGTTGCTACAGGCCCATCACACCATACACAAGAAGCGCAACCTATCACAGCTGTTAAATTTATCCAGTAGTGATGCTATGGACCCACCTATCAAAGCTGTTGGATTACTCCTCCATCAATGTTTTGGGCCTACTGTCACACACACAGGAAGCCCCGCCTATCACAGCTGTTAAATTAATCCTCCACTGTTGCTATGGATCTACCTTATCATACATACAAGAAGACCCACCTATCACAGTTGTTGAATTCTTCCTACAGTGATGCTACTGATCTACCGCCACACACACAAGAAGCCCCACCTATCACAGTTATTGAATTAATCCTCCAGTGATGCTACAAACCTATCTGCACACAAACAAGAAGCCCAACCTGTCACAACCGTTGAATTAATCCTCCAGTGATGCCACAAACCCAGTGTCTCACACACAAGAAGCACCACCAATCACAGTTGTTGAGTTAATACTCCACTGATGCTATATGTCCAGCCTCACACATACAAGAAGCCCTGCCTATCACAGCTGTTGAATTAGTCCTCCAGTGATGCAATCGGCCTACCATCACACACAAAAGAAGCCCCACCTATATATTTACTTAATCCCCCACTGATTCTACAGGCCTGCCATCACACACATAAAAAGTCTCACCTATCAAAGCCACCACCAATGATGCTACTGAACTACAGTCACACACAGAAGAAACTCCATGTATCTCAGCTGTTGAACTAGACCTTCAGTAATTCTACAGACCCACCATCACACACACAGGAAGCCTCACCTATCACACCTGTTGAATTCATCCTCCAGTGATGCTATGGACTGTCTGTCACTCACACAAGAAACCCCACATATCACAACTGTTGAATTAATGGTCTAGTGAATATACGGGCCTGCCGTTACACACAAAAGAAGCACCACCAATTACAGATGCTGAAATTATACTACAGTGATACTACAGACCCACCATCACACACACAGGAAGGTGTACCTATCACAACTGTTGAATTAATCCTCCAGTGATGCTACAGGCCTACCATCACACACCAGAAGCCCCACCTATCACAGCTGTTGAATTAATCCTCTAGTGATGCTACGGGCCCACCATCTCACACACAAAGAAACCCACTTGTCTCAGCTGTTGAATTTACCCTCCACTGATTCTACAGATCCACCATCACACAGAGAAGAAACCCAACCTGTCACAGATATTGAATTAATCCTCCAGTGATGCTACAAGCGTACTGTCACACACATAAGAAGCCCCAACTATCACAACTGTTGGACTAATCCTCCAGTGATGCTATAGACTTACCATCACACAGACACAAGAAACCCCACCTATCACAGTTGTTGAATTGATCCTCTATTGATACTATGCTTATAGAGTCACACAAGCAAGAGCCCCACCTTTCACAGCTGTTGAATTAATCCTCCAACAATTTTAAGGGCCTACCATCAGGCACACATGAAGCTCCATGTATCACAGCTGTTAAATTAATCATCCAATAACGCTATGGGCCTACCATCACACACATAAGAAGCCCCTCCTATCACAGCTGTTGAATTAATACTCCAAGGTTGCTACAGGCCCACCATCACATACACAAGAAGCCCAACCTATCACAGCTGTTGAATTAATCCTCCAGTGATGCCACAGACTCAGTGGGACACACACAAGAAGCCCCACCAATCACAGCTGTTAAATTAATAGTCCATTGATGCTACAGGTCCTCCCTCACACACACAAGAAGCCCCACCAATCACACCTGTTGAATTAATCCTCCAGTGATGCTACAGACTGACTGTCACTCACACAAGAAACCCCACCTATCACAGCTGTTGAATTAATGCTCCACTGATGATACAGGCCTACCGTCACACACAAAAGAAGCACCACCAATCACAAATGCTGAAATTATACTCCAGTGTTACCCACCATCACACACACAGGAAGGCCCACCTATCACAGGCGTTGAAATAATCCTCCAGTGATGCTGCAGGCCTACCATCACACAAACGAAGCCCCACCTATCACAGCTGTTAAATTAATCCTCCAGTGATGCTACGGCCCTACTGTCACTCAAACAACAAGCGCCACCTATCACAGCTATTTAATTCATACTTCATTAGTATTCTGGGCCTACCATCACACACACAAGAAGCCCCACCTATCACAGCTGTTGAATTAATCCTCCACTGATGCTACGGACCTACCTTCACACACACACAAGAAGTCCCACCTATCACAGTTACTGAATTAATCCTCCAGTGATGCTAAAAGACTACCTGCACACAAACAAGAAGCCCAACTTGTCACAGCTGTTGAATTAATCCTCCAGTGATACTACAGACCCAGTGTCACACACACAAGATGCCCCACCAATCACAGCTGTTGAGTTAATACTCCATTGATGCTACAGGTCCAGCCTCATACACACAAGAAACCCTGCCTATCACACCTGTTGAATTAATCCACCAGTGATGCTACTGACTCATCATCTCACACACAAGAATACCCACTTTTCTCAGCTGGTGAATTTAACCTCCACTAATACTACGGACTCACCGTCACATGCAGTAGCCCAACCTGTCACAGCTGTTGAATTAATCCTACAGTAATGCTAATGGCATACTGTCACACACATGAGAAGCACCAACACTCCCAACTGTTGGACTAATCCTCCAGTGATGCTACAGACCTACCATCACACACACACACACACACACACACACACACACACACACACACACACACACACACACAAGAAACCCCACATATCACAGTTGTTGAATTTATCAACCACTGATACTATGCATCTACAGTCACACAAGCAAGAACCTTACATATCACAGCTGTTAAATTAATCCACCAATGATTCTAAGGCCTACCATCAGGTACACGTAGTCCTACATATCACAGCCATTAAATTAATCATACAATGATGCTACAGGCCTACCGTCACACACACAAGAACCCCACCAATCACTGCTGTTGAATTAATACTCCAAGGTTGCTGGAGGGCCACCATTACATACACAAGAAGCCCAAACGATCACAGCTGTTAAACTAATCCTGTAGTAATGCTACGAACCCACAGTCACATATAGAAAAAATCATACCTATCAGAGTTGTTGAATTACTCCTCCATTGATGCTTCGGCCCTACCGTCACACAAACAAGAAGCCCCACCTATCACAGCTGTTGAATTAATCCTTCAGTGATGCTATGGGCCTATGTTCACACAAACAAGAAGCCCAACCTGTCACAGCTGTTGAATTAATCCTCCAGTGATGCCGCAGACCCAGTGTAACACACACACAAGATACCCCACCAATCACAGCTGTCGAATTAATACTCCATTGATGGTACGGGTCTACCCTCATACACACAAGAAGCCCGGCCTATCACATCTGTTTAATTAATCCACCAGTGATACTCTGGAACTGCAGTCACACACAGAAGAAACCCCATATCATAGCTGTTGAACTAATCCTCCAGTGATGATACGGACCCACCGTCACACACACAAGCAGCCCCACCTATCACACCTGTTGAATTAATCCTCCAGTGATGCTATGGGCCTACTGTCTCACACACACTCACAAGAAGCCCCACCTATATATTTAAATAAACTTCCGGTGATGCTATGGGCTTGCCGTCACACACACAAGAAGCCCCACCTATCACAGCTCTTGAATTAATCATCCAGTGAAGCTACGGAACTACTGTCAAACACACAAGAAGACGCACCTATGGCAACTGTTGAAATTCTCCAGTGATGCTATGGGCCAACTGTAACATGCAGAAGAAGCTTCACCTTTCACAGTGGTTGAATTAATCCTCTAATGATGTTATGCACCCACTGTCTCACACACACACAAGAAACCCCACCTATCACACCTGTTGAAGTAATCCTCCAGTGATGCTAAGGGCCTAAAATCAGACACAAGAAGCCCACCTATCACAGTTGTTGAATGTATCCTCCATTGATATTATTTTTATTTATTTTATTTTATTTTATTTTACATTTGTTGACCGGGATAGTCCGACTGGATGCATGTCCATTTTCAGCGGAGGCCCGGGGAGAAAAGCTCCATGTTTACAGTAGGTTACAATCACATTAGACAGATTACATGATTTTTTTTTTTTTATTATCCACCTACAATCACACAAACAAGAACCTCTACTATCACAGCTGTTGAATTAATCCTCCAATGATGCTAAGGGCCTACCGTCACACACACATGAAGCCCCACGTATCACAGCCATTAAAGTAATCATCCAATGATGCTACAGGCTTACCGTCACAAACAAAAAGCCCCACCTATCACAGCTGCTGAATTAATCCTGTAGTGATTCCACAGACCCACAGTCACACACACTAAAAGTCACACCTATCAGAGCTACTGGATTACTCCTCCATCAATGCTCTGGGCCTACCGTCACACACACAAGAAGCCCCACCTATCACAGCTGTTGAATTAATCCTCCACTGATGCTACGGACCTACCTTCACACACACAAGAAGACCCACCAATCACAGCTGTTGAATTCTTGCTCCAGTGATGCTACTGACCTACCGCCACACACACAACAAGCCCCACCTATCACAGTTATTGAATTAATCCTCCAGTGATGCTACGAGCCTACCTTCACACAAACAAGAAGCTCAACCTGTCACAGCTGTTGAATTAATCCTCCAATGATGCCACAAACCCAGTGTCACACACACAAGAAGCCCCATCAATCACAGCTGTTGAAATAATACTCCATTGATGCTACAGGCCCACCCTTGCACACACAAGAAGCCCCACCTATCACAGCTGTTGAATTAATCCACCAGTGATACTACGGACCTACAGTCACACACAGAAGAAACCCTGTGTATCACAGCTGTTGAACTAATCCTCTAGTGATGCTACAGACCCACCATCACACACACAAGAAGCCCCGCCTATCACACCTGTTGAACTAATCCTCCAGTGATACTATGGACTGACTGTCACTCACACAAAAAACCCCACCTATCATGGCTATTGAATGAATGTTCCAGTGAGGATACGGGCCTACCGTCACACACAAAAGAAGCATCACCAATCTCAGATGCTGAAATTCTAATACAATTATACTACAGACCAACCATCGCATACACAGGAAGGCCCACCCATCACAGCTGTTGAACTAATCTTCTAATGATGGTACGGGCCCACCATCTCACACACAAGAATCCCCACTTGTCTCAGCAGTTAAATTTAACCTCCACTGATACTATGGACCCACTGTCACACACAGAAGAAGCCCAACCTGTCACAGCTGTTGAATTACTCCTCCAGTGATGCTATAGGTGTACTGTCACACACAGAAGAAGCCACACTTATCACAGATGTTCAGTTAATTGTCCGGTGATGCTTTGGGCCTACTGTCACACACACAAGAAGTGCCAACTATCACAGATGTTGAATTCATTCTACAGTGAAGCCATGAGCCCAACTTCACGCACACAAGAAGCCCCACCTGTCACAGTTGTTGAATTATTCCTCCAGTGATGCTACGGGCCTACCATCACACACACAAGAAGCCCCACCTATATATTTAATTAAACCTCCAGTGATGCTATGGGCCTGCTGTCACATACACAGGATGCCCCACTTATCACAGCCATTAAATGAATCCTCTAGTGATGCTACAGACCTACCTTGATACACACAAGAAGCCCCACCTATCACAGCTCTTGAATTAATCCTCCAGTGAAGCTAAAGAACTACTGTCAAACACACAAGGTGGCGCACCTATGGCAGCTGTTGAATTAATCCTCCAGTGATTCTACGGGCCTACCATCACATACACAAGAAGCTCCAATTATCTATTTACTTAATCATTCAGTGATGCTATGGGACTACAAACACACACACAAGAAGCATCATCTATCACAGAAGTTGAATTACTCCTCCAGTGAAACTACAAAACTACAGTCACACACACAAGAAGGTGCACATATGGCAGCTGTTGAAGAAATCCTCCAGTGATGCTACGGGCCAACTGTAACATGCAGAAGAAGCCTTACCTTTCACAGCTGTTGAATTAATCCTCCAGTGATGCTATGGACCAACTGTCAAACAAACAAGAACTCCCACCAATCACAGCTGTTGCATTAATCCTCCAGTAATGCTACACAGGTTCATAGGTTCATAGATAAGTACTAGGCTAATTGCCCTTGTGGACCTTTTTAAGCCTAGCCAATTACCTCATGTGAGACTCAAACCCTGCATCTTTTGTCTGTAAGATAAACACCTTAACCATTATGCCAACCTCACTCATCATCATCTTCTTTCGGCTGTTCCCGTTAGGGGTCGCCACAGCGGATCATCTGTTTCCATTTCTTCCTGTCCTCTACATCTTGCTCTTTCACACCAACCACCTGCATGGCCTCTCTCACCACGTCCATAAACCTTATCTTAGGCCTTCCTCTTTTCCTCTTACCATACAGCTCCATCCTTAGCATCCTTTTCCCAATATACCCAGCATCCCTCCTCAGCACATGTCCAAACCAACACAATCTCGCCTCTCTTGCTTTGTCTCCAAACTGTCCAACCTGAGCTCACCCTCTAATATACTGATTCCTAATCCTGTCCATCCTAGTCACACCTAGTCAAATCTTAACATCTTTAACTCTGCCACATCCAGCTCTGACTCCTGCCTTTTCATCAATGCCACCGTCTCCAACCCATATAACATAGCTGGTCTCACTACCCTCTTGTAGACCTTTCCTTTCACTCTTACTGGCACCCGTCTGTCACAAATCACTCCTGACACTCTTCTCCACCCATTCCACCCTGCCTGTACTCTCTTCTTCACCTCTCTTCCACACTCACCATTACTCTGAACTGTTGATCCCAAGTACTTAAACTCATCCACCTTCGCCATCTCTACTCCCTGCATCCTCCCCATTCCTCTATCCTCCCTCTCCTTTACACACATATATTCTGTTTTAGCCCTGCTGACCTTCATTCCTCTCTTCTCTAAAGCATATCTCCACCTCTCCAGGGTCTCCTCAATCTGGTCCCTACTCTCACTACATATCACAATATCATCTGCAAACATCATAGTCCACGGGGCCTCCTGTCTGATCTCATCTGTCAACCTGTCCATCACCACTGCAAATAAGAAAGGGCTCAGAGCTGATCCTTGATGTAATCCCACCTCCATCTTAAACATATCTGTCACTCCCACCGCAGTCCTCACCAATGTCACACTACCCTCGTACATATCCTGTACCACTCTTACATACTTCTCTGCCACTCCCGACTTCTTCATACAATACCACAACTCCTCTCTAGGCACCCTGTCATATGCTTTCTCTAAGTCCACAAAGACACAATGCAACTCCTTCTGACCTTCTCTGTATTTCTCCAACAACACTCTCAGAGCAAACATTGCATCTGTAGTGCTCTTTCCTGGCATGAAACCATACTGCTGATCACTGATCATCACCTCCGTTCTTAACCTAGCTTCCACTACTCTTTCCCATAACTTCAAGCTGTGACTGATCAGTTTTATCCTTCTGTAGTTACTGCAGCTCTGCACATCACCCTTATTCTTAAAGATAGGTACCAAAACACTTTTTCTCCACTCCTCAGGCATCCTCTGACTTTCCAAAATTTCATTAAACAGTCTGGTTAAAAATTCCACTGCCATTTCTCTTAAGCACCTCCATGCTTCAACTGGTATGTCATCTGGGCCAACAGCCTTTCCATTCTTCATTTAGTGAGGTTATGCCAACCTCACTACAGGCACACAGTCACACACAGAAGAAGTCCCAACTATCACAACTGTTGGACTAATCCTCTTGTGATGCTATGGACCCACCGTCACACACACAAGAAACCCCACCTATCACAGTTGTTGAATTTGTCCTCCATTGATGCTACAACCTACCATCACACACACAAGATGCCACACCTATCACATCCATTGAGTTAATCCTCCAGTCATGCTATGGAACTACTGTCACACACACAAGAAGCCCCACTTATCACATCTGCTGAATTAATCCTCCAGTGATAGAACGGGCCCACCATCTCACATACACAGGAAGCCACACTTAGCACAACTGTTGAATTAATCCTCCCATGTTGCTATGTGCCTACTGTCACACACACATGAAGCCCCACCTATCACAGAGGTTGAATTAATCCCCCAGTGATACTATGGGCCTATCGTCACACACTCAAGAAGCCCACCTATCACTTATGTTTAACTAATCCTCCAGTGATGCTACTGGCCCACCGTCTCACACACACACACATAAAGCCCCATCTATTGCAGCTGTTGAACTAATCCTCCAGTGATGCTACAGACCCAGTGTCACACAAAGAAGCAGTCCTAGCTATCACAGCTGTTGAATTAATTCTCCAGTGATGCCATGGGCCCACAGTCACACACACAAGAAGCCCCACCTATCACAGCTGTTGTATTAATTCTCCAGTGATGCTATGGACATACCAATACACACACAAGAAGCCCCACCTATCACAGCTGTTGAATTAATCCACCAGTGATACTACTGACCTACAATCACACACACAAGAAGCCGCACCTATCACACCTGTTGAATTAATCCTCCAGTGACGCTATGGACTGACTGTCACTCACTCAAGAAACCCCACCTATCACAGCTGTTGAATTAATGCCCCAGTCACACACAAAAGAAGCACCACCAATCACAGATGCTGAAATTATAATCCAGTTAAACTACAGACCCACCATCACATTCACAGGAAGGCCCACCTATCACAGCTATTAAAATACACCTCCAGTGATGCTACAGGCCTACCGTCACACACAAGAAGCCCCACCAATCACAGCTGTTGAACTAATCCTCAAGAGATGCTACGGGCATACTGTCACACACAGAAGAAGCCACATCTATCACAGCTGTTGAATGAATTGTCTGGTGATGGTATGGGACTACTGTCACTCACACAAGAAGCACCAACTATCACAGCCATTGAATTCATCCTACAGTGATGCTACGGGTCTACCGTCACACACAAAAGAAGCCCCACCTTTATATTTAATTAAACCTCCGGTGATGCTACGGGCCTGCCATCACATACACAGGATACCCCACTTATCACAGCCATTGAATTAATCCTACAGTGATGCTACAAACCTATCCTTACACACACACACAAGAAGCCCCACTTATCACAGCTCTTGAATTAATCCTCCAGAGCTACTGTCAAAAACACAAGATGGCACATCTTTGGCAGCTGTTGAAGAAATCCTCCAGTGATGCTATGGGCCAACTGTAACATGCAGAAAAAGCCTCACCTTTCACAGCTGTTGAATTAATCCTCCATTGATGCTACGGTCCTACCATCACAAACACAAGAAGCTCCACTTATCTATTTAATTAATCCTTCAGTGATGCTATGGGACTACAATCATACACACAAGAAGCACCACCTATCACAGCTGTTGAATTATTCCTATACTGAAGCTACAGAACTACTGTCACACACACAAGAAGGCGCACATATGGCAGCTGTTGAAGAAATCCTCCCGTGATGCTACTGGGCAACTGTCACATGCAGAAAAAGCCCCATCTTTCACAGCTGTTGAATTAATCCTCTAGTGATCCTTCAGGCCTACCGTCTCACACACACAAGAAGCCCCACCAATCACAGCTGTTGCATTAATCTGCCAGTAATGCTACAGGCACACAGTCACACACAGAAGAAGCCCCAACTATCACAACTGTTGGACTAATCCTCCAGTGATGCTGCAGACCTACCGTCACACACACAAGAATCTCTGTCTATCACAGCTGTTGAATTAATCATCTCATCATGCTATGGACCTGCAGTCACACACACAAGAAACTCCACCTATCACAATTGTTGAATTTATCCTCCATTGATATATGCATCTACAGTCACACAAGCAAGAACCTCACTTATCACAGCTGCTGAATTATTTATTTATTTATTTATTTGTTTGTTTGTTTGTTTGTTTGTTTATTTATTTATTTGCAATTTGATTACCAGGGAAGTTCACCGGGCCGAACTGACCCATTTTCAGTGGAGGCCCAGGTAGAAAAGCTCCAAGATGCATTATACAATTTAGATACAAATGATAGTTAATAGTAAAGTTCTTATGTAGAATAGTTACTCATAAATGCATTCAATATCATGCATAGTTAAATTCATTACACTTGAAGGTAGGGATCACACAGTTTAATTTGAGGAAAACAGGTGTGGAAACAGTTTACATACAAACCTTTTAAGAAAATATAAATACGCTTCACATACACACATCAACAGTAGAATGCTATTTACAATATTTACAAGGTTGGGCTGTGTGAGGGTAACTGTAGGTGGTGAGAGCTTAGAGAGAAGTTATAGAAATTGTTGAGAGCTTAGATAGGCTCCTAGGAAGATAACTATGAGAGTTGTAGAGCTTGGGAACCAGAGCGAGAACCCCCTTGGGTTAGGTTGGGTGAAGGCAGGTACATTTCCATTTAGTGGACAGGTGTTTGAATAGTTGGGCTTTGAAGTTTTCTGAGTTTGGTATGGTTCTTAGTGTGGAGGGAAGGGAATTCCATTTTGTGCCTGGTGAGAAAGATAGGAGAAGTTGGCCAGCAGGACGTTCAGGTTTATGGATAGCAATTAAGTTCTGATTTTCTGATCTGAGAGCTATGTTGGGTGTATAAGGGAGAGGATGTTAGTTAGAGTGGGACATTTTTGTTGGGTGAAATATGAGTCTATGTGCAGTAGTGAGTTGGAGATAATCTAGGTAGTTTGGGTGTTCAAGCCAATTCAGGGATTGTAGGGTTAGGCAGTGATGGGTGGTATTTTTAGATTTAGAGGCAAATTTAGAGATTTTGTTGTAGCAGTTTTCTAATTTAGAGGTGATAGAGGAGGACAGGTTGGTTAGGAGAGGGGCTCCGTATAATAAGGAAGGAAGAAGATAAGTCAAGGCCAGAGTTTGCCTGGTAGAGTTGGAGAGAAAGCAATTATTCCTATACAGCAAACCTAGCTTTTGGTGGGTTTTCTTAATATTTTGTTGAATATGAATATCAAACTTGAGGTGTTCATCTACAGTAATGCCAAGTAGTTTGGCAGAGGGGACTACTTCTATAGGTGAGTTGGATTGACTATAGACTTTGAAGTATTTTTTATCATAGGAGAGGGTCTTTGTGGGAAGGAATAGTAGAATCTTTGATTTATTTGCATTGAGAGAGAGGTGGTTTTGGTACATCCAGTTTTCAGTTGTTGAGAAGGCAGTTTGGGTTTTAGTCAGCAGTTCAGAGAGGTTTGAGGCAGAGCAGACTAAGGTTGAATTGTCTGCTTATTGAATGATTTTAGCATCAGGAATAGCAGTGTGAAAGTTATTGATGAAGATGTTAAAAAGCATTGGCCCAAGGATGGATCCCAATGATTCTGAGGGCATACCATCAGGCACACATGAAGCCCCACATTTCACAGCCATTAAATTAATCATCCAATGATGCTACAGGCCTACTGTCACACACACACGAAGTCCCACCTATCACAGCTGTTGAATTAATACTCAATGGTTGCTACAGGCCCACCATCACATACACAAGAAGCACAACCTATCACAGCTGTTAAATTTATCCTGTAGTGATGCTATGGACCCAAAGTCACACAAAGAAGTCACACCTATCAGTGCTGTTGATTACTCCTCCATCGATGTTTCGGGACTACCATCACACACACAAGAAGCCCCGCCTATCACAGCTGTTGAATTAATCCTCCACTGTTGCTACGGATCTACCTTCACACACACACACACACACACACACACACACACACACACACACACACACACACACACACACACACACACACAAGAAGCCCCGCCTATCACAGCTGTTGAATTAATCATCCACTGTTGCTACGGGTCTACTTTCACACACACACAAGAAGACACACCTATTACAGCTGTTGAATTCTTCCTCCAGTGATGCTACTGACCTACCACAAAACACACATGAAGCCCCACCTATCACAGTTATTGAATTAATCCTCCAGTGATACTACGGGTCTACGTTCACACAAACAAGAAGCCCCACCTGTGACAGCTGTTGAATTAATCCTCCAGTGATACTACAGACCTACAGACATACACAGCAGAAACCCCATGTATCATAGCTGTTGAATTCTTCATCCAGTGATGCTACAGACCCATTGTCTCACACACACAACAAGCCCCCCCGTATTACAGTTATTGAATTAATCCTCCAGTGATGCTACAGGCCTACGTTCACACAAACAAGAAGCCCAACCTGTTACAGCTATTGAATTAACACTCCATTGATGGTATTGGTTCACCCTCACACACACAAGAAGCCTGGCCTACCACAGTTGTTGAATTAATCCACCAGTGATACTACGGACCTATAGTCACACACAGAAGAAACCACATGTATCAGAGCTGTTGAACTAATCCTCCAATGATGCTACGGGCCCACCATCTCATAAAAAAGAATCCACACTGATCACAGCTGTTTACTTTAGCCTCCACGGATACTACAGACGCACCGTCACACACACAAGAAGCCCAACCTGTCACAACTGTGGAATTAATCCTCCAGTGATGCTGTGGCCCTACTGTCACTCACAAGAAGTGCCACCTATCACAGCTATTGAATTCATCCTCCATCAATGCTCTGGGCCTACTGTCACACACACAAGAATCCCCGCCTATCACAGCTGTTGAATTAATCATCCACTGTTGCTACGGATCTACCTTCACACACAAACACAAGAAGACCCACCAATCACAGCTGTTGAATTCTTCCTACAGTGATGCTACTGACCTACCGACACACACACAAGAAGCCCCACCTATCACAGTTATTGCATTAATCCTCCAGTGATGCTACAAACCTATCTGCACACAAACAAGAAGCCCAACCTGTCACAGCCATTGAATTAATCCTCCAGTGATGCCACAAACCCAGTGTCTCACACACAAGAAGCACCACCAATCACAGTTGTTGAGTTAATACTCCACTGATGCTATATGTCCAGCTTCACACATACAAGAAGCCCTGCCTATCACAGCTGTTGAATTAATCCACCAGTGATACTACAGACCTGCAGTCACACACAGAAGAAACCCCATGTATCACAGCTGTTGAACTAGACCTCCAGTGATTCTACAGACCCACCATCACACACACAAGAAGCCTCACCTATTACACCTGTTGAATTAATTCTCCAGTGATGCTACGGACTGACTGTCACTCACACAAGAAACCCCACATATCACAACTGTTGAATTAATGCTCCAGTGATGATACGGACTGACTGTCACTCACACAAGAAACCCCCACCTATCACAGCTGTCCAGTCACGCACAAAAGAAGCACCACCTTTCACAGATGCTGAAATTATAATCCAGTTAAACTACAGACCCACCATCACATTCACAGGAAGGCCCACCTATCACAGCTATTAAAATAAACCTCCAGTGATCCTACAGGCCTACCGTCTCACACACAAGAACCCACACCTATCACAGCTGTTGAAATAATCCTCAAGAGATGATACTGGCCCACCAGCTCACACACAAGAATACCCACTTGTCTCAGCTGTTGAATTTACCCTCCACTGATACTATGGACCCATCGTCACACACAAAAGAAGCCCAACCTGTCACAGCTGTTGAATTAATCCTCCAGTGATGCTACAGGCATACTGTCACACACAAAAGATGCCACACCTATCACAGCTGTTGAATTAATTGTCCGGTAACGCTACAGGTCTACTGTTACTCACACAAGAAGCACCACCTATCACAGCTGTTGAATTCATCCTACAGTGATGCTACAGACCTACCCTCACACACATAAGAAGCCCCACCTATCACAGCTCTTGAATTAATCCTCCAGTGAAGCTACACAACTACTGTCAAACACACAAGATGGCACACCTTTGGCAGCTGTTGAAGAAATACTCCAGTGATGCTATGGGGCAACTGTCACATGCAGAAAAAGCCCCACTTTTCACAACTGTTGAATTAATCCTCTAGTGATTCTTCAGGCCTACCGTCACACACACAAGAAGTTCCACCAATCACAGCTGTTGCATTAATCCTCCAGTGATGCTACAGGCACATAGTCACACACAGAAGAAGCCCCCAACTATCACAACTGTTAGACAAATCCTTCAGTGATGCTGCAGACCTACTGTCACACACACAATAAGCTCCATATATCACAGCTGTTGAATTAATCCTTTCATCATGCTATGGACCCACCGTCACACACGCAAGAAACCCCACCTATCACAGTTGTTGAATTTATCCTCCACTGATACTATGCATCTACAGTCACACAAGCAAAAACCTCACCTATCACAGCTGTTGAATTAATCCTCCAAAGATTCTGAGGGCCTACCGTCAGACACACATGAAGCCCCACGTATCACAGCCATTAAATTAATCATCCAATGATGCTACAGGCCTACAGTCACACAAAAAAGTCCCACCTATCACAGCTGTAGTATTAATACTCCAAGGTTACTACAGGCCCACCATCACATACACAAGAAGAGCAACCTATCACAGCTGTTAAATGTATCCTGTAGTGATGCTATGGACCCACAGTCACACACAGAAAAAGTCACACCTATCAGTGCTGTTGATTACTCCTCCATCAATGTTTTGGGACTACCGTCACACACACAAGAAGCCTCGCCTATCACAGCTGTTGAATTAATCCTCCACTGTTGCTACGGCTCTACCTTCACACAAACACACAAGAAGACACACCTATTACAGCTGTTGAATTTGTCCTCCAGTGATGCTACTGACCTACCACAAAACACACATGAAGCCCCACCTATCACAGTTATTGAATTAATCCTCCAGTGATACTACAGGCCTATGTTCACACAAACACGAAGCCCAACCTGTCACAGCTGTTGAATTAATCCTCCAGTGATGCCACAGACACAGTATCACACACCCAAGAAGCCCCATCAATCACAGTTGTTGAATTAATACTCCATTGATGCTACGGGTCCACCCTCACACACACAAAAAGCCCGGCCTATCACAGCTGTTGAATTAATCCACCAGTGATACTATGAACCTTCATTCACACACAGAAGAAACCTCATGTATCATACATGTTGAATTCTTTGTCCAGTGATGCTACAGACCCACCGTCACATACACAAGAAGCCCCACCTATCATAGTTATTGAATTAATCCTCCAGTGATGCTACAGGCCTACGTTCACACAAACAAGAAGCCCAGCCTGTCACATCTGTTGAATTAATACTCCATTGATGGTATGGGTCCACTCTCACACACACAAGAAGCCTGGTCTATCACAGCTGTTGAATTAATCCACCAGTGATACTATGGACCTATAGTCACACACAGAAGAAACCCCATGTATCAGAGCTGTTGAACTAGTCCTCCAGTGATTCTATGGGCCCACCATCTCACAAAGAAGAATCCCCACTTGTCACAGCTGTTGAATTTAGCCTCCACTGATACCACGGACCCACCGGAACACACACAAGAAGCCAAACCTGTCAGAGCTGTTGAATTAATCCTCCAGTGATGTCATAGACCCAGTGTCACACACACAAGAAGCCCCACCAATCACAGCTGTGAAATAGTACTCCATTGATGCAATGGGCTCAAAATCTCACACACAAGAATCCCCACTTGTCTCAGCAGTTGAATTTACCCTCCACTGATGCTGCAGACCCACTGTCACACACATAAGAAGCCCCAACTATCACAACTGTTGGACTAATCTTCCAGTGATGCTACAGACCTACCATCACACAGACATAAGAAACACCACCTATCACAGTTGTTGAAGTTTTCCTCCATTGATACTATGCATCTACAGTCACACAATTAAGAACCTCACCTATCACAGCTGTTGAATTATTCCTCCAATGATTCTAAGGGCCTACTGTCAGACACACATGAAGCCCCACATATCACAGGCATTAAATTAATCATCCAATGATGTTACAGGCCTACCGTCACACACACAAGAAGCCACACCTATCACAGCTGTTAAATTAATCCTTTAGTGATGCTACTAACCCACAGTCACACAGAGAAAAAGTCAAATCTATCAGAGCTGTTTGATTAAACCTCCATCAATGCTTTGGCCCTACCGTCACACACACAAGAAGCCCCACCTATCACAGCTGTTGAATTAATCCTCCACTGATGCTACGGGCCTACGTTCACACAAACAAGAAACCCCACCAATCACAGCTGTTGAATTAGTACTCTATTGATGCTACAGGTCCACCCTCACACATGTTTTTGATGTTATTCAGATTTCTAACACTAAAATGTTGAGCTGTATGGGCAGAGAAACAATTTATATCAAATATATGTAACAAACCAAGTCCAAAAATACAGCACATTAAAGCATAGGCAATTTACATCCACACAGCTCTCACAGGCATACACAAACAGTTTCTTATCAGTGTCATCAGAACAAATCTAAGGACAATTCACTGAAAAAGTATTTCAATCATGTGAAAAACTTTCACAACTAAATTCAAGGAGCAGATATATTGTCCTAAAGTATTTTTTACCTTTCTTGTTTAAAAAAAAATGGAAAGATTACTTATTAAATATCACATTGACTGAATTGATAGTTACCTTATCTGGCACCTGGTGTAGTGAGTTCTCCTCCCAGGAGCCACTCTCAACTCCAAGCTGAGGATAAAAAAAGGTTCTCCCTCCAAGTCAGGTCTTGTGCAGGAACTGTAGGATGAGCAGATTGCAGTCTTTACTGCAAGCACAATGTCAATATTCATTTGTGAATAACAATACTTTAATACCTCCTCTTTGGCCCCTAACACTTTGTACTTAGGGCAGTCATCTCCTCTGGCCACCATGCCCAGCTACACTTCTGTTTGTCATTTGGTACAATACTGTCAGACAGGTAAGGCCTCACTTATTCAGTCTTAACTTTCAAACTTCCTTAAACTTTTGTTCTCAAAACTGATTATAAACTCTCTAAAGTTAGACTTAACTTTAATAATCTACATTGTAAATAGTGTCATCTGTAGTTCTCAAAACATGGCTTAGATCAGGAATAGGTAGCCTTTTTGGTGTGTGTGTGTGTGTGTGTGTGTGTGTGTGTGTGTGTGTGTGTGTGTGTGTGTGTGTGTGTGTGTGTGTGTGTGTGTGTGTGTGTGTGTGTGTGTGTGTGTGTAAATATAGTTCCTGCACTTCAGCATCATCTCAAAAAGTAGTTATGATGTAAAGGAATTTTAGTATCACTATTGGCAGGGGGGGTGCTCTATCCTTTGTCCTACCTAGGGCCCCTTTTGACCAATATCTGTCTGTGCTCTATCCTGCCCTTTTTAATTTTTCACCATTTCTGCTTCACTGTATATACCTCCTCACCAGTATAATCTGCCTTCTTGACTCATTACTTGATCTCCCTGAAACACTTAACTGCTCTGCAAACCAAATAATCACCATCCCTTAACCATATCACTTCTACAATGACTTTAAGTTGCAGCATAATTATTCGGACTTTGTCTACTATAATTCTTCAATGTAACATACACTTCACTATGCCTTTCCCTTTAATTTCCCTCCAGAGGTCTGAAACATGAGCCTTGTTTTCAAATCATAGCTAGCTATGTATACACATAGACTTGCAAATCTCCTTACTAATATTTCTTTCCATTACTTCTACGACCATACCTCCTTTATGTAACCTCCTATTCTCCAACTGTTCCCATCATAGACTATAGCCTTCTGAATATCGCAACCACTGTGTCATGTTTGCTGTTTTTGCATATTTTCTAAAATCTTGCATTTTGACATCTGCTATGATTTCTTACCTCACAATACATCTTCAGCAGCTGGAAAGTACACAGAAGTACCTCACAATGCGGATTACTGGCCTCAAACAGATGCCCTACACTGACCATCTCAAAAAACTCCAGCTTTACTCTGTAGCATATCGCCAACTCCGAGGAGATCTCTGCCTAACATATAAAGCTATGTTAAACTCAAAGCTGTTGGACATGCTACACCTAAAGAAATCCCAATCCCTCTGAGCTACACGCTCTAGGGACCTAAACCTTGTCACCGCAATAAACAGGACATGCTGTAGGGATAGATTCCTGTCCCAGAGACTTCCTATACTCTAGAACAAGCTACACATCTATGTCAGCACTTTCTGTTATGAATACATAGGCCTGGCATACATAAAGTATTTTTTAATTCCCTTTTTAGTTTTTTTTTAGTTTTTCTAGTTTTACCTGGTTGAGGTTACACACGTTCTCATCTTGATCTACTGCAGACATGCAGATAGGTAGATGAACAGAAGTTTCACTTGCAATGATGACGATGTGCACAGTCAGACAAAGCTCCACTTCACTGGCTGCTACTGGTATTAATTCACAAATTATGTCCAGACAGGTCCGAGTCTGACACCAAGACGAGTCTCTCTGTTGATGAAGTTTCAGTTGTCTGATACAGGCAGTCTGCAGCTTACACATGAAGCTGGGGTATTAAGCATGCTCTCTGCATGTAAATTTAGAGTTAGGAACTGAAAGGGCCACTCGGGAATTTGTAGCACCACATTATATTGCACTCAAATCCAGTAAATACTGAGAAATTCGATACGGTTGAGAGGTATGCACAAATAGTCAAGAGACTCTCATTGCTGTATTTGAACTCTCTACCTATTCACTGGCACAACAAAACACAAGTGTACTATACACATGCACCACAGGAGAGGGTTGATTTTACTGGTGTGAGAGTACATTATCGAAACGATGACCACATCAGTATTTTTGCAGACAGCATGTTTTTGTGGACAGAGTGAAAAGGGGATGTGGTATTGATCTGACCATGTAAATGTTTCTCAAGAGTGAGAGTCAAATAAGCACAGCTGTTGAATTAATCGTCCAGTGATGCTATGGGCCAACCATCATACACACAAGAAGCCCTGCCTACATATATTTACTAAATCCTCCAGTGATGCTATGGGCCTACAGTCACACACATACAAGAAGCCCCAACTACCACAGCTGCTGAATTAATCCTCCAGTGAAGTGACGGGCCCACTGTCACACACACAAGAAGCCCCAACTATCACAGCTGTTGAATTAACTCACTAGTGATGCTATGGACCTACCATCACACACACAAGGAGCCCCACCTATCACAGCTGTTAAATTAATTCTCCAGTGATGCTTCTGGCCCACACACAAGAAGCCTCACCAATCACAGCTGTTGAATTAACCCTCAAATGATACTACGGACCCACCGTCATACACACAAGAAGCCCAACCTGTCACAGCTGTTGAATTTATCCTCCAGTGATACTACGATCCCAGTGTCACACACACAAGAATCTCCGCCTATCACAAGGTGTTGAATTAATCCTCCAGTGATGCTACGGGCATACCGTCTCACACACAAAAGAAGCTCCACCTATTACAGCTGTTGAATTAATCCTCCACTGATGCTACAACCTACCATCACACACACAAGAAGCCGCACCTATCACAGCCATTGAATTAATCCTCAAGTGATGTTATGGAACTACCGTCACACACACAAGAAGCCCCACTTACCACAGCTGTTGAATTAATTCTCCAGTATTACTATGTGCTGCTGTCACACATACATGAAGCCCCACCTATCACAGAGGTTGAATTAATCCCCCAGTGATGTTATGCACCCACCGTCACACACAGAAGAGACCCAACTACCACAGCTGTTGTATAAATCCTCCAGTGCTGCTACAGACCTACCGTCACACACACAAGAAGCCTCAACTATCACAACTGTTGAATTAATCTTCCAGTGATGCTACGGGCCCACCATCACACACACACTTAAAGCCCCATCTCTCTCAGCTGTTGAATTAATCCTCTGGTGATGCTACAGACTCTGTGTCACACACACAAGAAGCCCCACCTATCACAGCTGTTGAAATAATCCCCCAGTGATGCTACAGACCAGCAGTCACACACAGAAGAAACCCCAAATATCACAGCTGTTGAATTCATCCTCCATGGATGCTGTGGACCTACCATCAAGGACACAAGAATCACCACCTATTACAGCTGTTGAATTCATCCTACAGTGATGCTGTGGACCTACCATCAAGGACACAAGAATCACCACCCATTACAGCTGTTGAATTCATCCTACAGTGATGCTGTGGACCTACCATCAAGGACACAAGAATCACCACCTATTACAGCTGTTGAATTTATCCTCCATGGATGCTGTGGACCTACCATCAAGGACACAAGAATCACCACCTATTACAGCTGTTGAATTCATCCTCCATGGATGCTGTGGACCTACCATCAAGGACACAAGAATCACCACCTATTACAGCTGTTGAATTCATCCTACAGTGATGCTACGGGCCAACCATCACACACACAGAAGAAGGCCCACCTGTCACAGCTGTTGAATTCATCCTCCATGGATGCTGTGGACCTACCATCAAGGACACAAGAATCACCACCTATTACAGCTGTTGAATTCATCCTCCATGGATGCTGTGGACCTACCATCAAGGACACAAGAATCACCACCTATTACAGCTGTTGAATTCATCCTACAGTGATGCTGTGGACCTACCATCAAGGACACAAGAATCACCACCTATTACAGCTGTTGAATTCATCCTACAGTGATGCTGTGGACCTACCATCAAGGACACAAGAATCACCACCTATTACAGCTGTTGAATTCATCCTACAGTGGTGCTGTGGACCTACCATCAAGGACACAAGAATCACCACCTATTACAGCTGTTGAATTCATCCTACAGTGATGCTGTGGACCTACCATCAAGGACACAAGAATCACCACCTATTACAGCTGTTGAATTCATCCTCCATGGATGCTGTGGACCTACCATCAAGGACACAAGAATCACCACCTATTACAGCTGTTGAATTCATCCTACAGTGATGCTGTGGACCTACCATCAAGGACACAAGAATCACCACCTATTACAGCTGTTGAATTCATCCTCCATGGATGCTGTGGACCTACCATCAAGGACACAAGAATCACCACCTATTACAGCTGTTGAATTCATCCTACAGTGATGCTGTGGACCTACCATCAAGGACACAAGAATCACCACCTATTACAGCTGTTGAATTCATCCTCCATGGATGCTGTGGACCTACCATCAAGGACACAAGAATCACCACCTATTACAGATGTTGAATTCATCCTCCATGGATGCTGTGGACCTACCATCAAGGACACAAGAATCACCACCTATTACAGCTGTTGAATTCATCCTCCATGGATGCTGTGGACCTACCATCAAGGACACAAGAATCACCACCTATTACAGCTGTTGAATTCATCCTCCATGGATGCTGTGGACCTACCATCAAGGACACAAGAATCACCACCTATTACAGCTGTTGAATTCATCCTACAGTGATGCTGTGGACCTACCATCAAGGACACAAGAATCACCACCTATTACAGCTGTTGAATTCATCCTCCATGGATGCTGTGGACCTACCATCAAGGACACAAGAATCACCACCTATTACAGCTGTTGAATTCATCCTCCATGGATGCTGTGGACCTACCATCAAGGACACAAGAATCACCACCTATTACAGCTGTTGAATTCATCCTACAGTGATGCTGTGGACCTACCATCAAGGACACAAGAATCACCACCTATTACAGCTGTTGAATTCATCCTCCATGGATGCTGTGGACCTACCATCAAGGACACAAGAATCACCACCTATTACAGCTGTTGAATTCATCCTCCATGGATGCTGTGTACCTACCATCAAGGACACAAGAATCACCACCTATTACAGCTGTTGAATTCATCCTCCATGGATGCTGTGGACCTACCATCAAGGACACAAGAATCACCACCTATTACAGCTGTTGAATTCATCCTACAGTGATGCTGTGGACCTACCATCAAGGACACAAGAATCACCACCTATTACAGCTGTTGAATTCATCCTACAGTGATGCTGTGGACCTACCATCAAGGACACAAGAATCACCACCTATTACAGCTGTTGAATTCATCCTCCATGGATGCTGTGGACCTACCATCAAGGACACAAGAATCACCACCTATTACAGCTGTTGAATTCATCCTACAGTGATGCTACGGGCCAACCATCACACACACAGAAGAAGGCCCACCTGTCACAGCTGTTGAATTCATTCTCCAGTGATACTTCAGGCCTACCATCACACAAAAGAAGCCCCACCTATCACAGCTATTGAATTAATCCTCCACTGATGCTACGGACCCACTAACACACATACAAGAATCTGCATCTATCACAGCTATTGAATTAATCCTCCAGTGATGCTATGGGGCTGCCGTCACACACACACAAGAAGCGGCACCTATCACAGCCATTGAATTAATCCTCCAGTGATGCTACAGACCTACAGTCACACATGCAAGAAGCCCCAGCTATCTCAGCTGTTGAATTAATCCTCCAATGATACTACGGACCCACCGTCTCTCACACACACACACACACACACACACACACACACACACACACACACACATATAAGAAGCCACATCTATCACAGCTGTTAAATTAATCCTCCAGTAATGCTAGGAGTCTACCATCAGGCACACAATAAGCCCCACCTATTACAGCTGTTGAATTAATCCTCCAGTGATGCTACAGACCTACCGTCACACATAGAAGATGCTCCACCTATCACAGCTGTTGAATTAATCCTCTAGTGATGCTATGGACCCACCGTCGCACACACAAGAAACCACACCTATCACAACTGTTGAATTAATCCTCCAGTGATGCTAAGGGCCTAGCATCACACACAAGAAGCATACCTATCACAGTTGTTGAATTTATCCTCCATTGATACTATGCATCTACAGTCACACAAACAAGAACCCCACCTATTACACCTGTTGAATGAATCCTCCAGTCATGCTAAGGACCTACAGTCACACACACACATTAAGACCCATGTACCACAGCCATTAAATTAATCATCCAATGATGCTACAGGCCTATTGTCATGCACACAAGAAGCCCCACCTATCACAGCTGTAAAATTAATCCTTTAGTGATGCTACTAACCCACAGTCACACAGAGAAAAAGTCAAATCTATCAGAGCTGTTTGATTAAACCTCCATCAATGCTTTGGCCCTACCGTCACACACACAAGAAGCCCCACCTATCACAGCTGTTGAATTAATCCTCCACTGATGCTACAGGCCTACGTTCACACAAACAAGAAGCCCAACCTGTCACAGCTGTTGAATTAATCCTCCAGTGATGCCACAGACCCAGTGTCACACACACAAGAAGCCCCACCAATCACAGCTGTTGAATTAGTATTCCATTGATGCTACAGGTCCACCCTCACACACACAAGAAAACTGGCTTATCACATCTTTTGAATTAATGCAGCAGTGGTACTACAGACCTACAGTCACACACAGAAGAAACCGCATATATCACAGCTGTTGATCTAATCCTCCAGTGATGCTACGGACCCACCGTTACACACGCAAGAAGCCCCACCTATCACATCTGTGGAATTAATCCACCATTGATACTACGGACCCACTGTCACACACAGAAGAAGCCCAACCTGTCCCAGCTGTTGAATTAATCATCCCGTGATGCTACGGGCCTACTGTCACTCACACAAGAAGCGCTACCTACCACAGCTATTGAATTCATCCTCAATCAATTGTCCGGGCCTTCCATCACACACACATAAGAAGCCCCACCTATCACAGCTGTTGAATTAGTCCTCCACTTATGCTACAGATCTACTTCATACATACACAAGAAGCCCACCTATCAAAGCTGTTGAATTCTTCCTCCAGTGATGTTACTGATCTACCGCCACACACACAAGAAGCCCCACCTATCGCAGTTATTGCATTAATCCTCCAGTGATGCTACAAGCCTAACTGCACACAAACAAGAAGCCCAACCTGTCACAGCTGTTGAATTAATCCTCCAGTGATGCCACAAACCCAGTGTTGCATAAATAAGAAGCCCCACCAATCACAGCTGTTGAGTTAATACTCCATTGATGCTACAGATCCAGCCTCAAACACTCAAGAAGCCCAGCCTATCACACCTGTTGAATTAATCAACCAGTGATACTACGGACATACAGTCACACACAGGAGAAACCTCATGTATCACAGCTGTTGAACTAATCCTCCAGTGATGCTATGTACTGATTGTCACTCACACAATAAACCCTACCTATCACAGCTGTTGAATTAATGCTCCAGTGATGATACGGGCCTACTGTCACACACAAAAGAAGCACTACCAATCACAGATGCTGAAATTATACACCAGTGATACTACAGACCCACCATCACACACACAGGAAGGCCCACCTATCACAACTGTTGAAATAACCCTCCAGTGATGCTACAGGTCAACTATCACACACAAGAAGCCTCACCTATCACAGTTGTTGAATTTACCCTCCACTGATACTACGGACCCACTGTCACACACAGAAGAAGCCCAACTTGTCACATCTGTTGAATTAATCCTCCAATAATGCTACAGGCATACTGTCACACACAGAAGAAGCCACATGTATCACAGCTGTTGAATTAATTGTCTAGTAATGCTACGGGCCTACTGTCACTCACACAAGAAGTGCCACCTATCACAGCTGTTGAATTCATCCCCCAGTGTTACCACAGGCCTACCGTCATGCACACAAGAAGCCCAATTTATTACAGCTGTTGAATTAATCCTTGAGTGATGCTATCGGCCTACCATCACACACAGAAGAAGCTCCACCTATATATTTAATTAAACCACCGGTGATGCTATGGGTCTGCTGTCACATACACAGTATGCCGCACTTATCACAGCCATTGAATTAATCCTCCAATGATGCTAAGGACCTACCCTCACATACACAAGAAGCCCCACCTATCACAGCTCTTGAATTAATCCTGCAGTGAAGCTACAGAACTACTGTCAAACACACAGGAAGGTGCACCAATGGCAGCTGTTGAAGAAATCCTCCAGTGATGCTACGGGCCAACTGACACACGGAGAAGAAGCCTCACCTTTCACAGCTGTTGAATTAATCCTCCAGTGATGCTTTGGTCCTACTGTCACAAACACGAAAAGCCCCACTTATCTATTTACTTAATCCTTCAGTGATGCTATGGGAATACAATCACACACACAAGAAGTACCACCTATCACAGCCACTGAATTAATCCTCCAGTGAAGTTACAGAACTAGTGTCACACACTTAAGAAGGCGCACATATGGCAGCTGTTGAAGAAATCCTACAGTGATGCTACGGGCCAACTGTCACATGCAGAAGGCACCCCACCTATCACAGCTGTTGAATTAACCCTCAAGTGATTTTTCAGGTGTACCGTCACACACACTGGAAGCTTCATCGATCACAGCGGTTGAATTAATCCTCCAGTGATGCTACAGGCACACAGTTGCACACAGAAGAAGTCCCAACTATCACAACGGTTGGACTTATCCTCCAGTGATGCTGCAGACCTTCCTTCACACACACAAGAAGCTCCATCTTACACAACTGTTGCATTAATCCTCTTGTGATGCTATGGACCCACCGTCACACATACAAGAAACCCCAACTATTACAGTTGTTGAATTTATACTCCATTGATACTATGCATCTACAGTCACACAAATAAAAACCCCATCTATCACAGCTGTTGAATTAATCCTCCAACGATTCTAAGGACCTACCTTCAGACTCACATGAAGCTCCACATATTGCAGCCGTTAAATTAATCATCCAATGATGCTATGGGCCTACTGTCACACACACAAGAAGCCCCACCTATCACAGCTGTTGAATTAATACTCCAAGGTTGCTACAGGCCTACCATCACATACACAAGAAACCCAACCTATCACAGCTGTTAAATTAATCCTGCAGTGATGCTACAGACCCACAGTCACACACAGAAAAAGTCACACCTATCAGAGCTGTTGGATTACTCCTCCATCGATGCTTTGGGCCTATCATCACACACACAAGAAGCCCCATCTATCATAGCTGTTGAATTAATCCTCCACTGTTGGACCTACATTCACAAACACACAAGAAGACACACCTATTACAGCTGTTGAATTCGTCCTCCAGTGATGCTACTGACCTACGACAAAACACACATGAATCCCCACCTATCACAGTTATTGAATTAATTCTCCAGTGATGCTATGGGCCTACTTTTACACAAACAAGAAGCCCAACCTGTCGCAGCTGTTGAAATAATCCTCCAGTGATGCCACAGACCCAGTGTCACACATACACAGGAAGCCCCACCTATCACAACCATTGAATTAATCCTCCAGTAATGCCATGGACCTACAGTCACACATGCAAGAAGCCCCACCTATCACAGCTGTTGAATTCTTCCTCCAGTGATGCTACTTACCTATCGACACACACACAGGAAGCCCCACCTATCAAAGTTATTGAATTAATCCTCCGTTGATGTTATGGACCCAGTGTCACACACACAAGAAGCCCCACCTACCACAGCTGTTGAATTAATCCTTTCAGTGATGCTACGGACCCGGTATCACACAGACAAGAAGCCCCACCTATCACAGCTGTTGAATTAATCCTCCATTTATGCTATGGGCCTAACCTCACACACACAAGAAGCCCTGCCTATCACAGCTGTAGAATTAATCCACCAGTAATACTATGGACCTACAGTCACACACAGAAGAAACCCCACTTATCACAGTTGTTGAATTAATCCTCCAGTGATACTATGGACCCACTGTCACACACAAAGGAAACCCAACCTCTCACAGCTGTTGAATTAATGCTTCATTGATGCTGAAGACATAATGTCACACACAGAAGAGGCCCCAGCTATCACAGCTGTTGAATTAATCCTGCAGTGATGCAATGGGCATAATGTCATTCACAAAAGAAGTGCAACCTATCACAGCTGTTGAATTCATCCTCCAGTGATTCTACAGGCCCATTGTCATGCACAGAAGAAACCTCACCTATCACAGCTGTTGAATTAATAATCGAGTGATGCTACAGACTCACAGTTTCACACACAAGAAGCCCCACCTATATATTTACTAAATCCTCCAGTGAGGCTACGGGTCTACCATCACACACACAAGAAGTCCCACCTACCACAGCCATTGAATTAACCCTCCAGAGATGCCACAGACCTACCGTCACACACACAAGAAGGTCCACCTATCACAGCTGTTGACCTAATCCTCCAGTGGTGCTACACACCTACCGTCACACACACAAGATACCCCGCCTATCACAGCTGTTGAATTAATCCTCCAGTGATGCTATGGACTCAGTTTCACACACACAAGAAGCCCCACCTATCACAGCTGTTGATTTAATCTTCCTGTGATGCTAAGGACCCAGTGTCACATGCACGCAAGAAACCCCAGCTATCACAGCTGTTGAATTAATCCTCCAGTGATGCCACAGACCAACTGTCTCACACATACACAAGAAGCCCCACCTATCACAGCTTTTGAATGAATCCTCCAGTGGTGCTATGAACCCAGTTTCACACACACTAGAAGCCCCACCTATCACAGCTGTTGATTTAATCCTCCAGTGATGTTATGGACCCAGTGTCACACACACAAGATGCCCCACCTATCACAGCTGTTGAAATAATCCTCCAGTGATGCTATGGGCCTGCCGTCACACACAGAAAAAGCCTCTGCTATCACAGCTGTTGAATAATCCTCCAGTGATGCCACAGACCTACCATCCCACACAAGAATCCCCACCTATCACAGCTGTTGAATAAATCCTGCAGTGATACTACGGACCTACCATCATACTCACAAGAAACCCCAGCTATCATAGCAGTTGAAATAATCCTCCAGTGATGATACGGGCCTACCGTCACACACAAAAGAATCACATCAATCACAGATGCTGAAATTATGCTCCTGTGATACTACAGACCCACCATCACACACACAAGAAGGTCCACCTGTTGAAATAATCCTCCAGTGATGCTATGGGAGTACTGTCACACACAGAAGAAGCCCCAGCTATCACAACTGTTGAATGCATCCTCCAGTGATGCCACGGGCCTACCGTCACACACACACAAGAAGCCCCACCTATATATTTAATTAATCCTATGGTGATGCTGTGGGCCTACCGTCACAAACACAAGAAGCCCCACTTATCTATTTACTTAATCCTCCAGTGAAGCCATGGAACTACTGTCACATGCACAAGAAGTCGCATCTATGGCAGCTGTTCAAGAAATACTCCAGTGATGCTACGGGCCAACTGTCACATGCAGAAGAAGCCCCACCTTTCACAGCTGTTGAATTAATCCTCCAATGATTTTACGGGCCTACCGTCACACACACAAGAAGATCTATCAATCACACCTGTTGAATTAATCCTCCAGTGATGCTACGGAGCCACTGTCACACAAACAAGAAGCTCCATCAATCGCAGCTCTTGCATTGATCCTCCAGTGATGGTACAGGCACACAGTCACACACAAGAAGCCACAACTAACACAACTGTTGGACTAATGCTCCAGTGATGTTACAGACCTACCATCTCACACAGACAAGAAGCTCCACCTATCACAGTTGTTGAATTACTCCTCTAGTGATGCTATGGACTGACCGTCACACACACAAGAAACCCCACCTATCACAGCTGTTGAATTAATCCTCCAGTGATGCTAAGAGCCTAGCATCATACACATAAAGCACACCTATCACAGTTGTTGAATTTACCCTCCATTGATATTATGCACCTACAATCACACACACAAGAAACCCCACCTATCACAGCTGTTGAATTAATCATCCAGTGATGTTATGGGCCTACTGTCACACACACAAGAAGGCCCACGTATCACAGCTTTTAAATTAATCCTGTAATGATGTTACAGACCCACAGTCACACAAAGAAAGAGTCACATCTATCAGAGCTGTTGGATTACTCCTCCATCGATGCTCCGGGCCTACCGTCACACACACAAGAAGCCCCGCCTGTCACAGCTGTTGAATTAATCCTCCAGTGATGCCACAGACCCAGTGTCTCACACAAACTAGAAGTCCCCCAAATCACAGCTGTTGAATTAATACTCCATTGATGCTACGGGCCCACCTTCACACACATAAGATGCCCTGCCTATCACAGCTGTTGAATTAATCCACAAGTGATACTACAGACCTACAGTCACTCATAGAAGAAACCCCATGTATCACAGCTGTTGATTAATCCTCCAGTGATGCTACAGGCCTACTCTCACACACACAAGAAGCCCCACCTATATATTTACTTAATCCTCCAGTAAGGCTATGAACTTACCATCACACATACAAGAAGTCCCATCTATCACAGTTGTTGAATTAATCCTCCAGTGATGCCACGGACCTACCATCCCACACAAGAAGCCTCACCTGTCACAGCTGTTGAATAAATCCTGCAGTGATACTACGAAACCTCCATCACACACACAAGAACTCCCACCTATCACAGCCATTGAATTAATCTTCCAATGATGCTATGGACCTACCATCATACACACAAGAAACCCCACCTATCATAGCTGTTGAACTAATCCTCTAGTGATGCCACGGACCCACCATCACTCGCACAAGAAACCCCACCAATCAGAGCTGTTGAATTAATGCTCCAGTGATGATACAGGCCTACCGTCACACACAAAAGTAGCACCACCAATCACAAATGCTGAAATTATACTCCTGTGATACTACCGACCCACCATCATACACACAAGAAGGCCCACCAATCACAGCTGTTGAAATAATCTTCCAGTGATGCTATGGGAGTACTGTCACACATTGAAGAAGCCCCAGTCATCACAGCTGTTGAATTCATACTCCATTGATGCCACAGGCCCACTGTCAAGCAGACAAGAAGCCCCATCTATCACAGCTGTTGAATTAATCCTCCAGTGATGCTACGGGCCTGCTGTCACATACACAGTAAGCCCCACCTATCACAGCCATTGAATTAATTATCCAGTGATGCTATGGATCTACCCTCAAACACACAAGAAGCCCCACCTATCACAGCTTTTGAATTAATCCTCCAGTGATGCTAGAGGCTTACTGTCACACACACACACAAGAAGCTGCAGCTATCACAGCTGATGAATTAATCCTCCAGAGATGCTATGGATCTACCATCACAAATACAAGAAGCCCTACTTATCTATTTACTTAATCCTTCAGTGATGCTATAGTACTACAATCACACAGACAAGAAGCACCACCTACCACAGCTGTTGAATTAACCCTCCAATGAAGCTACAGAACTACTGTCACACACACAAGAAGGTGCAACTATGGCAGCTGTTGAAGAAATCCTCCAGTGAGGCTATGGGTCAACTGTCACATGCAGAAGAAGCCCCACCTTTCACAACTGTTGAATTAATCCTCCAATTATTCTACAAGACTACCGTCAGACACACAAGAAGCTCCACCAATCACAGCTGTTGAATTAATCCTCCAGTGATGTTATGGACCCACTGTCACACAAACAAGAAGCCCCACCAATCACAGCTGTTGAATTAATCCGCCAGTGATGCTAACGGCCTAGCATCACACTCAAGAAGCGTACCTATCACAGTTATTGAATTTATCCTCCATTAATACTATACACCTACAGTCACACAAACAAGAACCCCACGTATCACAGCTGTTGAATTAATACTCCAATGATGCTAAGGGCCTACCGTCACTCACACAAGAATATCTACCAATCACACCTGTTGAAGTAATCCTCCAGTGATGTTATGGAGCCACTGTCACACAAACAAGAAGCGCCACCAATCACAGCTCTTGCAATAATCCTCCAGTGATGCTACAGGCACACAGTCACACACAAGAAGCCACAACTAACACAACTGTTGGACTAATCCTCCAGTGATGCTACAGATCTACCATCTCACACACACAAGAAGCTCCACCTATCACAGTTGTTGAATTACTCCTCTAGTGATGCTATGGGCTGATCGTCACACACACAAGAAACCCCGCCTATCACAACTGTTGAATTAATCCTCCAGTGATGCTAAGGGCCTACCATCACACACACATGAAGCCCCACATATCACAGCTGTTAAATTAATCATCCAATGATGCTATGGACCTACTGTCACACACACAAGAAGGCCCCCCATCACAGCTTTTAAATTAATCCTGTAATGATGTTACACAGTCACACAAAGAAAGAGTCACACCTATCAGAGCTATTGGATTACTCCTCCATCGATGCTCCGGGCCTACCGTCACACACACAAGAAGCCCCGCCTATCACAGCTGTTAAATTAATCATCCAATGATGCTATGGACCTACTGTCACACACACAAGA